>NC_067481.1:94752780-94980280 GCF_947179515.1 Apodemus sylvaticus
AAGAAAGCATACAAAGCTTCCACCTTCAAGTCCAAAGCTGATGATTTCCCTTCAATGCACTGCCATGAGACTGCTGCTTAGCTACCAGTAGTAGATCCACTTTTGCCTTCCCTATTTGGTAAGGGCTCCATGCCCAGCTCTCAGAGGAGCTGGCTGGGTAGGTGGATTTCTGAGTTTGAGGCCAGTCTGGTCTACAAAGTGAGTTCTAGGACAGCCAGGGCTAACAGAGAAATCCTGTCTCGAAAAAAACAAAAACAAAACAAAAACAAAAAAAGACTGGGTAACAGGAGGACAGACCTTTAATCCAGGTACTTAGGAGGCAGAGGCAAGTGGATCTGAGTTTGAGGACAGCCAGGGGTCTACAGAACAAGTCCCAGGACAGCTGGGGCTGTACAGGGGGGAGAGGGGATGGACATAGGGAAGGAGAGAGGAAGACCCTTGTCAGCTCCTCCTTCCCTTATTCAAATCAGTCAGTGCTATACCTCACCACAGTGAATATGTCATAGTGTTTATTTTCTTTTAAAGGCCACCCTGGAGACAGGTGTGATGGCACATACCCTAATCTCAGCCCTCGGGAGGCAGAAGCAGGCAAATGTCTGCAAGTTCTAGGCCAGTCTGGATTACATTAGTGACACCCGGCATGCTATTTCATGTTTCAAACACTGATGGCTCCAGGTCATAAGCAGCAGACAGCGGTTTCCTGAGACTGGCCCATGCTTACCTGCCCAGGCGCTCTTCGCGCTCTCTCTCCTCTCTTCTTCTCAATCGATCCTGATTTCTTTTTTCCTGTTTTTCAGCCACAGTTTTCTAAATAAATGAAAAAAAAATGGGAAAATAAGGGAAAAGCAAGTTTATAGGAAACAGTATTCTACTCATTTTAAAAACTAACAAGACACTGGGTGGCGGTGGCGCACGCCTGTAATCCCAACACTGGGGAGGCAGAAGCAAGCGGATTTCTGAATTCGAGGCCAACCTGGTCTACAGAGTGAGTTCTAGGACAGCCAGGGCTATACAAAGAAACCCTGTCTCAAAAAAACCAAATCAGCCGGGCAGTGGTAGCGCACACCTGTAATCCCAGCACTCTGGGAGGCAGAGGCAGGCAGATTTCTGAATTCGAAGCCAGTCTGGTCTACAGAGTGAGTTCCAGGACAGCCAGAGCTACACAGAGAAACCCTGTCTCAATAAACAAACAAACAAACAAACCATCGTTTTCTACATTTGGTGTCAAATTACAGAAAAGTGGATGAACTTCTAAGGCACAGAGCTTAATTGCAATGCTTCAAATCAAGCCATCAACTTAGCTGTTTATCCTGTAGCCTCTCCACAAGCTTTGTAGTAAAAAGAAACATTAGTAATTGAAACTTAACTCAGACTAAAAGCAATAGCACCTTGCTGTTGGGAGTGGAGCTGTAGGTAGCCAGAAGCAGCTCACTTTTGATTTGGTGTGTGAAGCCTGATCCTATACTCAACAGAGGCAGGAGACTCTGAGAACCTCTACCACCAAATCAGCATCAACTTAAGTTAGCTTGGAAAATGTCAAGTACCTGTTATATATAATATATCATACATCATCTGGGAAGAGTGAATGAAATGAAATGAATGGGGGGATAAGTCATACCCCTTAATGCAAACAGTCATCATCAGTCTTCCCTACTTAGAGCATGGATGGCAAGAAAAACTTCCATGCCCAGTATCAAAGCAAGTACTCTCTAGACGAGCAGATACCGTAAAACTCAGGTGAGCTGTCTCAAACTCTATACTTGCAATTGAGAGTCCTTCATCTAAGCTAAGTATACAACACAGTCAGCTCCAAGTTCCTTTCACACTTCCCTAAAGTAGATCTGGCAGGGAACAGGCCCGTGGATATAGCATGACTTCCTTCCCAAGTCCTATCATCCACCTCACATGATCAGCAAGCCAAGCTGATACCCATGAAGATATATAATGTAGAACATTAAAATGCTACTGGGAAGACAGAAGCAATTATTTTCGTTGAGACAGGGTCTCAACAAATGAACCTTAAACTGGCCAAATAGCCGAAGATAACCTTAAAATTCTGACCTTCCGGGCTGGAGAGATGGCTCATGGCTCAGTGGTTAAGAGTACTCTTCCAGAGGTCCTGAGTTCAATCCCAGAAACCACATGGTGGCTCACAATCATCTGTAATGGGATCTGATGCCCTTTTCTGGTGTGTCTGAAGAGAGCAACAGTGTACTCACACACACACACACACACACACACACACACACACACACACACACACACACACACACACACATATATAAAATAAATACTTTTTTTTCGAGACAGGGTTTCTCTGTGTAGCCCTGGCTGTCCTGGAACTCACTCTGTAGACCAGGCTGGACCTGAACTCAGAAATCCGCCTGTCTCTGCCACCCAAATGCTGGGATTAAAGGCGTGTGGCACCACTGCCCGGCAATACATCTTTAAAAAAAAAAAATTCTGACCTTCCTACCTCTGTTTTTCCAATACCAAGATTATAGAGCATACCTGGTTTTATGTGTCTGATCAAATCCAGGTCTCAACTGAGTTACATTCTTAGCCTCAGTAAAGTATTTTTAAAATCAGATTTATTGCTGGACACCTTTAATCCCAGCACTCCAGAGGCAGAGGTAGGCAGATCTCTGTGAGTTTTGAAGCCAAGCTGCTCTACAGAGTGAGTTCCACGACCGCAAGGGCTACACAGAGAAACCCTGTCTCAAACAAACACATCAAATTTATTTATGCTGCACAGAAGTCAAAAGACAGCCCCTGTAAGCTGTCTCCTACTCTGTGGGTCCTGGGACTGAAGCAGTGTTCTGTGCCTTTACTCACTTAGACACCTCACTAGACTTCAACAAAGTGTTGGAAGACACTCTCAGTGCCAGCCCCTCTAGCTCCAAGCTCCCCTGTTGCCTAAGTTAGGAAAGTTCCTGAAATTACCCTTTGCCTGAATAAGGAGGTCTGCTTTGGGAACATAGAGTATTCTATATTTTGCAGTCAGGTGCCATGTATCTGTGTTTTTCCACTTCATGAATACACAGGTAAAGTTGACTTTAAACCTTATCATGGTCCAATCACATGTAATAAGTAGGGGGAGCGAAATCAATTTGAAGCCTGACAATTCAACTTATCAAAAAGTATATTACCTTGGGATTTAGTTCAGTGGTAGAGCACTTGCCTGGCAGGCAGGAGGCTCTGGCTATATATAACATCAAAAATAAATTTAAAAAAATAAAAAAATAAAAACATAATTGGGGGAGGGAAGAGAGAGAGAGAACTCGAAAGAAAGAACGGGACTGGACAGACAGCTTAGCAGTTAAGCTGCTCTGCCACAGGACCCAACAACTCTAGAACCCACATGGTGAGTAAAAACTGGCTCTAACTTCAAGGAATCCATTGCCCTCTTCTGGCCTCCAAAGGCACTGCAAGAATGGTACACAAATACACACATGCAGACAAATTCTCACACACATAAAATCAAACTTTTTCAGGAGCTTGAGGCCAGCCTGGCCTACAACAGAGTAACTTCTAGGACAGCAAGAGATACAGAGAAACCCTATCACCAAAACACTAAATAAAGGGGATGGAGATGGCTCAATGGTTAAAAGCAGCAGTTGCTCTTTCAGAGGACCAGGGTTCAATTCCCACAACCTACAAGGCAGCTCATAACTGTCTATAACTCCAGTTTCAGGGGATCTGATACTCTCAAACAGACATAAGCAATACACCAATGTACATAAAATACAATTAAGTTGTTTATGTTAATAACAACAAAACAAAAACAAACAACACAGAAACATGTTCAAATCCAACTTAAAGAATATAGTTTTTTTTTAAAACTACAACTAAAGGTGACCACAAGATTCGAAAGTCTTTGGAGTTTCCAGAAACAAAATATATTAACATACCCTCAATTGATCAAGCTTCTCTCGGATCTGAATGAATCCCAGGTGTAACTTGCCCCCGAAGTGGTCAGCAAGACGACGGTCATTGTCATGGAGACCAAGATAAGCTGAACAAACCTCGCAAACACGGAGTTTTTGCTGTTGAAAACTGGATGCAGGCATGGAATTTCTATATTCTTCCTATGGGGGAAATAAAGATGAGGCATTTCAGAACTGTCACTCTGCACAGATACACAGATACCCCAAATGAAAAACCTGAAATATTGGCAACTTTTTACTACATATTCAAATTGTTCAGCTTTAGGTATGTTGGAAACTTTATTTTCACTGGGTTTTTTGTTGTTGTTGATTAAAAAAAAAAAAAAACTATTTAGAGGCAGGTGGTTCTCTGAGCTCCAGTATAGTCACACAGCTACACAGAGAATGCATATAGCCCTCCACACATAGAATTAAAATAAATGTATTTCGTATTTCAAAAGCAAGTAAAAACTAGAGCAGTCATAGCAATTGTGTCCTGATATGCAGGATATATCAAATGCAGGTCTAAGTTACTGTGGAAAGGCCCAATCACTGACATTCTCCTTGAAGAGAAACATACCCAACATAAAACATGCATCCTCCAGAAACACTATGTATACAGAAAAATCTCTTCCTCTGCCTCAAATCAAAATACATCAAACAGAAAAGAAACTAGGCACTCTGTAACTAGTACTTGAACTCCAGTTAAAACACTGAGGCAAAACCGTTGAAGAAAAGCATTCCTTAAGACTTGGTATCTATCTATCTATCTATCTATCTATCTATCTATCTATCTATCTATCTATCTAGAGATTGGATAGCCAGCAACACTATAATCTAGAAGTCCCTGAGATGTTAATTGTCTCAGCTTAAGTGTATGCCTGTGTGTGCAAGCTCGTGTGCACAGACACACACAATTAACAGGACAGCCTGGGCTACACAGAGAAACCCTTTCTTGAAAAAAACAAATCCAAAAAAAAAAAAACAAAACAAAACAAAACCAAAACAAACAATTTAATGTGAACACCCACTAAAAAATTGAGAAAACTACCATTGGATAGATAAAATGGAAGCCTGCAGCACTAAACCGAGTAAGATTTTGTCTTGGTTTGCTATTGCTATTTGAAACAAGACCAAAAGCAAATTGGGGAGAAAACTGATTTATTTTTATTTGGTTGACGTTTCCAAATCATAATCTATCTCTGCAGGAAGGGCCAGCACCTGGAGGCAGAAGCTATGAAAAGCCATAAAAAAATGCTGCTTATGGCTTGCTCAGCCTGCTTTCTTATAGAACCCAAGACCATTAGCCTAGGGGTGTACCTACTCACAGTGGGCTGGTCCCTTCCCTAACAATCACTAAGAAAAGGCTTCCCTACAGGCTTGTCTTCTTACAACTTGATCTTCTGAAGGCATTTTCTCAATTGACTTTTTGCTCTGCTCAGAGGACTACAGCTTGTGTCAAGTTGACATAAAACTAGCCAACACAGGGACTGGTGCAATGGCTCAGAGGTTAAAGCACTGCCTGCCTGCTCTTCCAGAGGGCCTGAGTTCAATTCTCAACAAGTACGTGGTAGCTTGTGACCATCTATAAAGCAGTCTGGTGCCCTCTTCTGACATGTCGGCTATACATGCAGCAAAGCACTCATGTATTAAGTAAATATTAAAAAACAAGACAAAACAATCAAAAAACCTTAGCCAGCACAGATTTATACCCAGTAATCAAAGACCTTCAACAATTCCAAAAGATCCAAGTTTATTTTCCGGCAGCTAGGGCTAGGGAACAACTTGGATTCTCCCCTTTAACCATGGTGTCCAATGATCAGTAGTTAAGCTTATGTAGTAAATACAGCCCACTGATTATTTTTTTAAAGATTTATGATTCTATTTTATATGTGGGAACTTTGCACGCATACATACGTCTAGATGGATACTCAGTGCCATGGATCTCTGGAACGAGGAGTTACAGAGAGTTATGGGCTGGCATGTGGGAGCTAAGAACTGAACACAAATCCTCCAAAGGATCAGCCAGTACTCTCAACTACCCAGCATTCCTTCTAGCCTGTCATTTATTTAATTAAAAAAATAAAAATTTTCCCCCAAAGACATGGTCTATGTGTCCCTGGATGGCCTTGAACTCAGAGATAAACTTGCCTCTGCCTTTACTTAGATCAGTGGTTCTCAACCTTTCTAACACTGTGACACTTTAATATAATTCATGTTGTGGTACCCCCAGCCATAAAATTAATCTTGTTGTTACTTCATAACTGTAATTTTACTACTGTTATGAATCATAATATAATCTGATGGTGTGTGACCCCAGTGAAAGGGTTGACAACCCCTTGAGGGTCACAACACACAGGTTGAGAACAGCTACACTAGAATGCTGGAATTAAAGACATACCATCACCCTCGGACTACAAATTATTTTTCCAAGTATCTTGTTGCTCAAGCTGACCTTGATCTCATGAATTGATGTAACCCTTCAACCTCTCCTGAGGGACTATGGACATACTTAAATGTTAGCCTTTAGGGCTGGAGAAATGGCTTGGTGAAGAGCACTGGAAGCTCTTTCAGAAAACCCAGGTTGGACTCCTAGCACCCACAACCATTCAGTTCCACAGGACCCAATGGCCTCTTCATGCCTCTTGAAGCACGTAGTAAGCAAATAGACAAGCAAACAAAATACCCATACACACTAAAAAAATATTATCCTTCAGGCCGGAGCGAGCAGGTGCCAGAGCAAGAGAGATAAAAGGAGGAGGGAAAATAATTTCGTTATTTAGGTCAGGCTGGCCCGGAATGCAAGATCTTCCTGGCTCAAGCTCTCAAGTACTGGAATATCTGGCATGGGCTACTGTGCCCAGCTTATCATCATCTTAAAATCTAAGAGTACTGGAGTAACCTGCCCCCATAAAAAAAAAATTGTCGGGGAGGGGGGGGGCTAGAAAAGGGGAAATCATTTGAAATGTAAATAAATTATATCGAATAAAAAAATTTAAAAAAAAATTGTATCAACTGTCTATGAAGGTATATCTCTGTATTCTCAATTACTAAGTGCTGGCAGCATATATGGTATTGTCATTTCTACAGCCAACAATAACTGCTTTCTATCCACACTTCCTCACCTGCCCAGAAAGATGATTCTCTAAGAGTAACATGTTCAAAAGCAAGCTGCCATGGGGAAGGTCCCCCAATCTGGCCAAAAGGGGCAACACTAAGATATGGAGGGGGGCATAGTCCTAGGCTGATTGGTTCAGAATGAGTAAGTTGTGGAATCTCTCCCACTGTGATAATAGTTTTTTTTTGTCTAATTTTAATTTTGTAGAAGGGACTGTGGCTTTTGATAAAGAGCTGGAACGGAGGAATGAAGCACAGCAGGCAGAACAGGCAGGCTGGAAAGAGGTCTAACTGGGTAGCTGAGGGACTGCCTTGGCAAAAAAGGCCAGATGTCTCTGTATCATTATTATTAAAACCCCAAGCAGGAACTCTAAATGTCCCTGAAATAAAGAACTAATGAGCTGGGTGCTGGGATCCCAGAACTCTGGGAGGCAGAGGCAGGCGGATTTCTGAGTTCAAGGCCAGCCTGGTCTACAGAGTGAGTTCCAGGACAGCCAGGGCTATACAGAAAAACCCTGCCTCGAAAAAACCAAATCCAAAAAGAACTAATGAGTACAGTACACCTAATCATCAAAGACCAGAAAAGGGATTGTGGCTACAGAAGGACAACAGGATCTCTGTATTAATTTTTTATATTTTTTTACTTTTAATTTGGGTCTAAGTGTGTATATAATACCATGAGTGCAGGTATGTGTCATGAGAAGAAAACATTCAGGAGTCAGTTCTCTCTTTACTACAGGTTCCAGGACTCAAACCCAAAAGTCACAAGGCTCCTCCAGCAGTTATTACTTATCCATTGAACCTCTCACTAACTCATATTTCTTATAACTGAATGAGTTCGTAACTATTAGAGCAGTGGTGGCGCACACCTGTAATCCCAGCACTCTGGGAGGCAAAGGCAGGCTGATTTCTGAGTTCGAGGCCAGCCTGGTTGGTCTACAGAGTGAGTTCCAGGACAGCCAGGACTACACAGACAAACCCTGTCTCAAAAAAACCAAAAGAAAGAAGGTCTGGGAATAGTACAATCATAGAGAAAAATGTCGTACACACTAATCTGAAGAAAGCATTTTCTCAAATGAGGGGCCTTTTTTCCAGATGACTCTAGCGTGTGTCAAAAATGACAGAAAATTTATCAGTAAACAGAACATTTCCCTAGCATGTGTAAGGCTATACGTTCAATCCAAAGCACCACAAACATTAAAAAAAAAGAAAGAAAACCAAACAAAGTTCCACAAACATTCTAGTAACTGAAAGTCATTATCTATGATTACCTGTTCATTCAACATAGCACAATAAGCCCCTAC
Source organism: Apodemus sylvaticus (assembly GCF_947179515.1). Lineage (NCBI taxonomy): Eukaryota > Metazoa > Chordata > Mammalia > Rodentia > Muridae > Apodemus > Apodemus sylvaticus. The sequence goes on from NC_067481.1 coordinate 94,761,128, forward strand.
CCTCACTCTCTAATTTCTTTATTTTTAATTGGATATTTTGTTTATATTTCATTTAAGTTTCCCAGTTTCCCCTCTGAAAACCCCCATCCTACCCCCCAACACCCTGCTTCTATGAGGGTGCCCACCAACCCGTCCATCCACTCCCGCCTCCCCACCCTAGCATTCCTCTACACTGGGGCATCAAGCCTTCACAGGACCAAGAGCCTCCCCTTCCACTTCAGCTCCTTCAGTCCTTCCCGTAACTCTTCCACTGGGATCCCTGTGCACAATTTCTATACCACTAGAAGAAGCTCAAATAGTAAAAACAAGGCTGTCAAATCTAATAAGTTGAATTTGATCTCTGGGACTTTTCATGGTGGAAAGAAAACTAACTGAGGGGCTGGAGAGATGGCTCAGTGGTTAAGATCACTCACTGACTGTTCTTCCAAAGGTCCTGAGTTCAAATCCTAGCAACCACATGGTGGCTCACAACCATCTGTACAGCTACAGTGCACTCATATATATAAAATAAATAAATAAATAAAGCTTTAAAAAAAAAGAGAAAGAAAACTGACTGAAGGCTGCCCACTGACTTCATGCACTTGTGTACACAAAATAAAAACAGAAGTTACAGACCTGATCACAGAATATTTTATCTATTACTCAGATGAGAATGACTCCCAAGGTATCCTGATGCTGCAGAAACCAACAATGCTGGGTTTAACAAGACCAACACGACTATCTAATGGCTTCGTTCTACACCACTAGTTACAGACATAGAGAGGGAGAACAGAAGGAAAGCAGAGGTGGGGGCAATTCCTCCAGGAGTCCTGGTCATAAACAGTCATGCTCTACCTCTTTCAAACACCCCCAGCTCCAATCAGGATCAAAAAGAAGTTTTAGGAGCAAATGTAAGCTATATAAAAGATGGATTCAGGTTCTTCAATAAATGTTCTAAAACCCACAGAAAATACCATGATTAATGTCATTTGAAGTGACAATGACGTCTAAAATGTAGGTATACTAATCGTAAACATACCATTCTGGTGGGGGGGATGCTGATAATGGGGAACTTGGAAGTTTCTGATCCACCTTAAATTTTCTGAAAACTTGTGACCCACATTAAGTTATAAAGATTATTATTTGAAAATATAGAAATGGCTTAACATTGGCCCAAATATACTAATTGGTTAAATTAGTATCACTCCCCTAATTCCACTTTTCTTCTTGTTTTGAGGTAGACACTCCAGCATACCAGACTGGCATCAAACTTACTATGTAGCCAAGGCTGGTTTTGAATTCCTAATCTTCCTAGCCCACCCCCATCCCAAGAATCATAAGTGTGCCCACTGTAACTGAATACTAATACTTCCCTTATCTTAAGACATTTCTTAGCTGGGAATAATGCCTGATACCTATAACCGGGAAGCTCAGGTAGAGGGATTACATCACAGATCAGCCAGGGCAATACAGTTAATCTATGTTTAAAGAAGTCAAAACAATGGATCTGGAAAGAATGATTACTGCTATAACATAGAACTTAAATTTGGTTCCCAGTACTCACATGACAGCTCACAACCAAAAACTTAACTCCAATTCCAGAGTCATTTAGTCTCCTGGGGGAACCAGATACATATGCACATGGTACACATACATGTAGACAAAATACCAATACACATAAAAAAGGATAAAAATAAAAATAGCCAGGTGATGGTGGTAGATGCCTTTATCCCAGCACTCTGGTGGCAGAAACAGGCAGATCTCTTGAGTTTGAGGCCAGTCTGGTTTACAGAGTGAATTGTAGGACAACAAAGGCTACAGAGAAAAACCCTGTTTAGAAAAACAAACAAAATCTTGAAACACACATACACTCATGCATACACATACACTCACACACAGAGAGCCAGGCATAGTGCTGCAAATCTTTAATTCCAACACATGGGAGGAAAAAGCAGGCAGATCTCTATGAGTAAGGGTAGCCTGGTCTACACAGTAAGTTTTAGGACAACCAGGACTATATAAAGAAACCATGTCTCAAAATCTACAACTACCAACCTCTGCTTCTTTTTTCTTTGTGCGAACTTTCTCCACTTCCATAAGGATCTTCTGGGATTCATCCACATTTCCTTCAGCTCCTAGCTGTTCAGCTTTAGCAAGCAGTTTTCCTATTTCTTCATTTAATTCATGTACCTTTTCTGCCTGAGGACAGAGAAGCAGATACTGAATATCAATAAAAAAAGAACCAAGTATCTTTTTTTCTTGCTGCATGTCTGGCCTGTTCCCCTGAAAATAAACAAACATCTTAAAATGCAGACTAAGCCATACATGTATCTTAAGAGACAAAGAGCTCAGCGGCAGTAATTGACAGACTATCTGTGAATGGAGGCTGGGGTGTGTGTGTGTGTGTGTGTGTGTGTAGGGGGGGCATCATGAGTTTAAGACCATTCTCACATAGCTGGCTGAAGGACAGCTGGAACCATAAAACACCCTGTATCAAAACAAAACTATGTCATCCTACTGTCATTATGCCAGACTCTAATAATCAACATGCCCCACTACATGCTACTTTTGTTTTGCAGTGGCACATGGATCATCTTCAAAGGGGCACTTAGAAGATACATTTATCTGCATATCTTTTGTGTTCTGGGTATGGGTAGTAAAATGTCAAGGTTTAACATACAAACTTAGGTTGCAAACAAAATATCCAATTACTAGAATTTATCATTACAATAGCATCTTTTTTTAAAGTAGTAACTACAGATAGCCTAAGAAAGATCTGCATGCCTTTAATCCTAGCACTCAAGAGGCAGGCAGATCTTTGTAAATTCAAGGTTGGCCTAATCTACTTAGTTAGATCTTGTCTCAAAAAAGAATAAAAAGCAGGCAAGGAGGCATACAGGTTCTTATGACACACAAAATGCTTGATCACAAACCCTGTCTCTAATGAAAACAGCCAAGACAGAAAGCACCATCTATCTAGAATCCTCACCCAGTGTGAGAATGAGAGAAAAAGTGAGTTATAGCAGTTACTTAATATACCTTGGCAGAAACTTCTGCACTGATTTCCTCCTGAGTTTCAGCCAGTCGTTTCTTGGCAAGTTCGGTTCTCCGATCACACTCTGCAATGAAGGACTCTAAGTGATCCATAGCCTAGTTTGGGAAAAGCAGAGAGTTATGATCAGTACTACATAGTTTTTTTGTCATTGTATGGCTTTTATTTGAGAAGAGGAATGCTGGAGATTAAACCCAGGCCCATGAATATGCTAGGAAAGCACTCTACTAAATTACATCACCAGACCTGCTTTCCCTGACAAAGTCTCATAGACAAGCCTGACCCAAAATGTGGTATGTATTCTAGACTGGCCTTGAACTCACAATCGTCTTGCCTTAGTCTCCAGAGTGCTGGATGATAGGTGTGCACACTGGTAACACTGCACACTTACCACCTATATGTGTAATAGGAATACAAGCCTGTTATTTCTTTGTTTGGTTGTTACTGTTTTGAGATAGGGTCATTCTACGTAACCCTTGTGGGCCTGAAACTCCCTTTATACATAAAGTGGGCATGTCTCTGTGAGTTCTGGCCAGCCAGGGTTACATATAAGATCTAGTCTCATTAAATTAATTGCAATTCCTATCTCTGCTACCGGTATTTATAGTGACACCATGAGTTGATATTCTGCTTAACAATTTATTATGATTGGTTTGTCAAACCAAATGGCTGATCCACTTATTTCCAAATTTGTAGAAGGATATCTTAACTCTCTGCAACATTACCAAGTGAACTAAGGGAATTGCTTGGCTGGTCTAAGTGTTAGCCCTGCAAACATTAGGACTTGAATCAATCCCTCAAAAGTATGCACATGGCAGAAAAAGAAAGTCTTTATCATCCCAGCACTGAATAGGTGGAGCTAAGTGAATCTCCTGGGCTTCCCAACCAACCAGCCTGATCTATTTGGTGCATCCCAAGCTAATGAGAGACCCTGTCTCAAATAATAGGATAAGGACCTGGAACGATAGCTCAGTGGGTAAAGGCACTGGTCACCAAGCCTGATTAATCTAAGCTCAGTCCTTGGAACCTGATGGAAAGAGAAAACTAATTTCCACAAATGTGGGTGTATACAAGCAAATAAATGTAAAAATAAACAAAAATGTTTTAAAGTATATAATAAATAATAAATTAAAAAATAAAAAACAAATAACAAAAATCCCACAAGTAAAAAAAATAAATAAATCCCACAAGTACATAGCACTTATTGAAAAACAGCTAAGCATGTCATCTGGTCTCTACAGACACACAGAAGGCTGAGACAATAAGATTATTATGAGTGAGAGGCCAATTTGGGGATATAGTCTTAAGATAAAGAGAGCCACCTCACATGTAGAGGGGATGTACAGTTCAGAAGTGGTTCAGTGGCTTCAAGGACTTTGCTGAGAAAGTATGGAAGTAGTAAGACTGAATCTGTTTCCTAGAACTCTTAAAGAATGATTAAGAGACAGCTGGGGAGTGGTAATGCACACCTTTAAACCCAGCAGGGGGAGGCAGGCAGATCTCTGAGTTCTAGGCCAGCCTGGTCTACAGAGCCCAGTTCCAGGACAACCAGGGCTACACAGAGAAACCCTGTGTCAAAACAGTAAGGAATGGGAGTGGGGTGACGGCGGGCAGGCAAGGAAAGGAAAGATCTGACCTATTTTGTAATCTGTACTTCTGGAAAGATGAAGCGCTGGTCACCTTACCCAGAGTAACAGTTCCTAATACAGGATCCTGAGGTTTCCCCCAAGCTCACTCAAGTAGTGATCACCTACACTATACTCAGTACTCTGAGCCTAGAGCAGACCAACAACTCACTCAGGAGCCACACAGAGTCATGCCTTTATCATAAGCAGATTCTTGGTCCATTGGCAATGGATTCAAATGCCAAAGTCTAAAAACTAAATGCTAACACAGAGCAGAACATCATGTGTTAGATCATGGAGTATCTTCCAACATCCTTTAAAATGCAAATCTATTTTGCTGTCCCTTTCTGTCTCCATTAAAGCTAAAAAAAAGTTAAGTGTAAAACTCAGGTTCTGCCGGGCGGTGGTGGCGCACACTTTTAATCCCAGTACTTTGGAGGCAGAGGCAGGTGGATTTCTGAGTTCGAGGCCAACCTGGTCTATAGAGTGAGTTCCAGGACACAAACTCTGGGTTTCTACAAAGAGAAACCCTGTCTCGAGGAAAAAACCAAAACAAAACAAAAAAACCAAAACAAAACAACAACAAAAAAAACTCAGGTTCTAATCATAATTAACCACTTACTAGAATGTCTACAATGATACTATGGGGTAGTACAAGGATACCAATTCCTAAGAGCATCTTGTCATATTCAACTCAACCCTGCCTGATAACTTGTGTTTTCTGGGAAAACTGAAAACAAAGTTACACTGTGTCTTGACTAGCTCTGAACTTTGCTATGCCAGTCTTATTAAAAAACAAACCTCTTCCTAAAGTGCTGGGATTATAGGTAAACACTCTAAAATATAGTATTTTTGTAGAAAAGTATCTACTTGACTTTAGGCACATGTCTGTAATCTCAACACTTGGGAGGGAGAGTTAAACGGTAGCTACAAAGCTTGAAATTAACCTTGGCTACATGAAACTCACTCTCTCCAAGAAAACAAAACATAACAAAAAAGAAAAGGGGGCAGAGAGTGTAAACTTTTTTTTTTTTTGTTTTTTTTTCAAGACAGGGTTTCTCTGTGTAGCTCTGACTGTCCTGGAACTCACTCTGTAGACCAGGCTGGCCTCAAACTCAGAAATCCACCTGCCTCTGCCTCCTGTAACACCCATCCCACTCATCCCCAATGTTGGCCAGCATAGTCTCACATTATGACATGCCCCTCTGAGAACTACTCTGAAATATGGCTAAAAAGGAGATCAACCAAACCAAGGAGATCTTTTATGGAGATCATCAAATCTCTATTACAGAAGATTATGTTTACAGCAGTAATATTAACCTGCTGCTTTGGCTGTCTCCAAAAGAAAAGGAAGTCTGCAGTTTTCTAGAGAAACTATGAATTCCTCAATTTAGAAATACATGATCACTAAAAAAAAAATCCCAAAAAGTGTTTTGTGGGACTGGAGAGATGGCTCAGTGGTTAAAAACCAATGCTGCTCTTACATACCTACATACAAACAAACACACATAATTAAAGGGCTTTGTGTCTGTACTGTTCATCTGACTGTAAGCAATTTTGGCAAGGGTTTGAGCTGGAGGGCAGGACTCTACCACTGAGGTTACCCCCAATTCACATCATTTTCAAATTCTATGCTCTACATCAGCACAGTAAACAGATATTTTCTAATTATGTACATATGTTCATGTCTGTATGTGGATATGTACATGAGTACCCAAATCCAGGAGAGCACTGGATCCCCTGTGGTGGAGGAACTGAAACAGATTCTAGAGTTCAATTTGGGTCCTCATGCTTGAGGTTTCCCCGTTTGAGAGACCTAATACTCTTATAGACAAACATGTAGGCAAAAAATACCAATGCACATTAAAAAACAGACAAAAAACTCCTCATATTGGTGTGACCAAGAGTGGTGGTGCATGCCTTTAATCCTAGCACTCAGAAGGAAAAGCAAGTGGGTTTCTGTGAGTCTGCAGACAGCCTGGTCTACTTAGGAGAGTTCCACGAGAGCCAGAACCATGTTACATAACAAGACCCAGGCTCAAAAAAAGGGGGTTTGGGGATCTCAGGGTAGTAGCACACACTTGTAATCCCTACCTCAAAACTAAATTAAAAATAACTTTTAGAGGTGTTCCGCCTGCATGTACATCTATGCACACCATGAGTACAATGCTGCCGAAGGCCACTGAATATGAAATCCCTGGGACTGGGGTTAAAAACAGTTATGGGTCACCCTGTGAGTGCTAGGAAAGTCAGGTCCTCTAGAACAACCATGTCTCTAGGCCCCAAAATAAATTTCAAAACTGGAAAAACAAAACAAAATATGCTCAGCAAAAAAGTAAAATGAGGGAGGAATGAAAGGAGGAAAAGGTGGAGGGGAGGGGAGGGGAGGGAGGGAGGGAGGGAGGGAGGGAGGGAGGGAGGGAGGCAGCCAGCCAAGTTTGGTGGCTCATGCCTTTGATCCTAGCATTCCAAAGGCAGAGGCAGGTGGACCTCTGAGTTTGAAGCCAGCCTGGTCTACATATCAAGTTTCATAACAGGTGGTGGCACATACCTTTAATCTTAGCCCCCAGGAGACAGAGTTGGGCAGATCTCTGAGTTCAAGATCAGCAAGGGCTACACAGGGAAACCCTGTTGCAAACAACCAAAATAAAAAATAAAAATTACTGAGCCTAGCAGGAAAATCTGAGTTGAAGGCCAGCTAGGGCTACAGTGAGACCATGTCTCAAAAATAAATAAAGTATCTCAAAATTCGTCAATACCAGCTTAGGAGATAATCCAGTATGTAGAATTATTGCCTACTAGGTACAAAGCCCTGGGTTTGATTCCAATCATAACATAAACCTAGTGTGGTAAGAAGTATGAAAGAAAAGGATGAAAATTTAGCTATACCTCAAGTTCGAGTCCCAAACTGAGCGACATTAAATTTCTTGAGGATTGTTTTAAATATAAAGAAATTAGAACATTCATGTACATATTACAAAAAAATTTGTCTTAAAGGATTTTTATGCAGGTCAATATTGAGGTATAACTGAAAAACAAAATGTTTATCTAACAATGTGAAATCACCATAAAAAGTTAACACAACTATCAACTAGGTTACACTTAATTGAAATATTACAAATACTTCATCTCTATTATCCTACCAAATCTCTAAGTACAAGGTCTCAACTAGTCACAACACTATACATTAAGCCTCCAGACTTACATGTTACATTGGAAAATAGGCCCTGTTGTGTAACATTACCCTATTTCTCTTATCCATGTATGTGGCAATCTATGATCTGCCAATACACATTTTGGGGGGAGGGAGGGTTGGATTTGTTTTTTTTTTTTCTGAGACAGGGTTTCTCTGTATAGCCCTGGCTGTCCTGGAACTCACTCTGTAGACCAGGCTGGCCTCGAACTAAGAAATCCGCCTGCCTCTGCCTCCCAGAGTGCTGAGATTACAGGCATGCACCACCACCCCCCAGCTCAGGAATAGAAAATTTACGTGTGGTGGGTGGAATATGCTTGACCCAGGAAGTGGCACTGTTAGGAGGTATGGCCTTAAAGGAAGTATCATGCTGGGGGTGAGCTTTGGGAACTTCCTCCTAGCTGCCTGGAAGCCAGTCTTAGTTGCCTTCCCTTACAGAGCAAGATGGAGAGCACTCAGCTCAAATAGCACCATGTATGCCTAGATGCTGACATGCTTCTTGCCATAATGTTAATGAACTAAACCTCTGAAAATGTAAGCCAGCCCCAATTAAATGTCTCTTATACAAGGTCTTGGTGTCTTTTCGCAGCAATGGAAACACTATCTAAGGCAACATCTATATTTATGACACCTCAAGGTAACAAAACAGGGGGACTGGAAATGACTCAGCAGTTAAGAATATATATACTACCGTTGTAGAGTTCAGTTCCCGATACCGAAGTTAGGTGGCTCACAAGTCTATCATCTTCTGTGGCTTCTGACAGTATCTATACTCAAATGTATATACCTAAGTGGCATCCACACTAACAAATATAAAAATAGAAGCTGGGTGTGAGACACTGCACACCTTTAAAACTAACATTCAGGAGGCAAAAGTAGATGAGCTCAGTGAACTTAAGACCAGCCTGGGTCTATGAGTTCCAGGCAAAACAAAATTATATAGTGAAACCCTGACTAAAAATAGAATGGAATAAAAAATTAAGAATGAAAACTTTTGGAAAATACAATGTGTTGTTTATATTTTTAGTTGCTTGATCCAGAGTTTTTAATACACAGAGTTTATGTGTAAATCATAAACTACACACTATTCATAATATACTCATTACTACATATATTTCCATTTTTTCCTAAGATCTTCTGCATCATTAACCAAGCTACTTTAAAAAGGCATTGAGGGGGCTGGAAAGATGGCTCAGGGGGGTAAGAGCACTGACTGCTCTTCCGAAGATCATGAGTTCAAATCCCAGCACCCACATGGTGGCTCACAACCATCTGTAAAGAGATCTGACACCTTCTAGTGTCTGAAGACAGCTACAGTGTAATCACATATAATGAATAAATAAATCTTTAAAAAAAAAAAAAGGCATTGAGGGAAACATAGTAGCTCACACCTGTAACCCTAGTATTCAGGAGGCTGAGGCAAGAGGCTCATTCAAGACAAGCTGGAAAACCGTGAATTCCAGCCAGCCTGAGCTGACAATGTGAGACTTTGTCTCAAAAAAATTCAAATAGAGGTCTGGAGAGATAAATCAGTAGTTATGAGCACCTGTTTCTCTTCAGGCTCTATTCTCAACACACACACACACACACACACACACACACACAGAGTATTGGGTGGCTTAAAACTGTATGTTAAGTCCAGTCCAAGGAATTCTATCCTTCAAAGGCTTCAAGTACATACATGACACATAATATATATGTAGATAAAGTTTCCATATACATAAAAGTAGATAAATAAAGCTAATATATAAAAATTAAGAGACTGAAAAAAAAAAAGGTGGGCGGTGGTGGCACACGCCTGTAATCCCAGCACTCTGGGAGGCAGAAGCAGGCGCATTTCTGAGTTCGAGGCCAGCCTGGTCTACAGAGTGAGTTCCAGGACAGCCAGTGCTACACAGAGAAACCCTGTCTCAACAAAACCAAACCCAAAAACCAAAAAAAAAAAAAAAAAAAAAAAAAAAGAGAGAGAGAGAGACTAGAAAGACACCTTAATGGTTAAGAATGGAGAGGACCTAGGTTCTGTCTTGTGTACCTACAAGGTACCTCACAATCATCTTAATTTCAGTCCCAAGAAGCCCAAAACCGATTTTTGGCCTCCACTGGAACCACACAAACAGATGGTGCAGACATACAGTCTAATAAAACACCCATTTAAAAATAAATGAGTAAGTATATTGTTATTTTAGTTCAGTACATTCAAGAGATACAGTCCTTAAAGTGAGACTTCAATTAATCCTATCACATTTTGAAACCTGGTATCTCAAGATAGTAGTCTTTTTTGCTAAAAATTTCCAGGAGCTAGGAATATACTTTGATTGGTAGAATGCTATCCAACATACATGAGGCTGAGTTCATTTGCCAGCAGTATATAAATCTATCACAATGGCACACGGCTGTAATTTTACCACTCAGTGTGGAAGAGGACCAAGAGTTCAAGATCATAATTGGCTACATAGCAAGCGCTAACAGCATGGACTATACAAGACACACAAAAAAGCAAACAAGGAATTAAAATTCAATACAGTAACAGGTTGAGAACCACCTGTTGTATATTAGAACTTAATAGTGGTTGGTTAGGAAGTACATATTAGCTCTTTTTCTCTCTCTCTTTCCTTCCTTCCTCCCACCCACTACCCCTTTCCCCATTTTAAATAAAGTCCCACGTGGGAAAAAAAAAGAAGTACATATTATTTTGCTTTGTAACTTACAAACACGACATTATTCTCAATAGCAATTGATACTTTGCAGCACTGATAAATCAACATCCAAAAATAAATCTTACATCTAATTCAAAAAACAGGTCTCTTTCTTTACTTGCAATTTCATAATCTGCTCGAAGGGCCAAGTCGTGGATTTTGGTACATTCTCCTAAATCCATGCGCTGTGGGGAAAAAATTATACATTAACACCTATGCATTTTAGAAAGCAAGTAATTAATATGATTTAACATTTCAACTTTCACTGAAATAAGCAATATAGTTTTATAGATAGTAAATGAAAAAATGGACCAAGTGTAATGGCATGTGCTGATAATCTCAACAGTCTGGAGGTTGAGCAGTAGCAGGATAGCAAATTCAAGCCCAATCTGGCCTACATATGTCTCCAACAGAAGAAATGGAGCCAAGCACATTTGCTCATTTCTGTAATTGCAGCACTTGGTAAAGAAGGAAAAGTGGGAGGGTCAGGAATGCAAGTCATCTTTGGCTTCATAATAAGTTCAAGGTCAGTATGGGCAACATGAGACTATATTACACAAACAAAAAAGAACTGAGATATAACCTAGAAATGTATTTTTTTTAGAACTATTTAGCCAGGCAGTGGGGGCCTACACCTTTAACCCTAGCCCTTTTGGAGGCAGGCTGATCTCTTGAGTTCCAGACCAGCCTGGATTACACATGAACTCCAGGATAGCCAGGGCTACTACATAGTGGCCCTGTCTCAAACTTTCAAAAACAAAAAAAAGTATCAGTTTTTGTCAATTTTACTTTTATGTTTTCATTATCCCAAGCATCCAGTTAAGAGGAAGAAGAGATATGTAGCAGCTTTCTAGGCAATCCTCAAAATCCTCACTCGTCAAGATGCTCCACGTGACCAGAGGTAGTGATCAACTTTAATACCAGCACTTAAAAGTCCAAGGCAGATGGACTCTTCAAGGAAACAGTCTGGTCTACATAGGGACCCTGTTTCCAAAAGAGGGAGGGGACTACAAAAGGAAATCAGATTTAGGGGGCAGGAGAGAGAGATGGCTCAGCAGTTAAGAGCACTAAGTGCTCTTCCAGAGGGCCTGAGTTCAATTCCCAACAACCACATAGTGGCTCACAACCATCTGTAATGAGATCTGATGCCCTCTTCTGGTGTGCACTCATACATAAAATTATTGTTAAAAAAAAAAGAAAAGGAAGGGGGGGAGAGGGGAGAGAGACCAGATCAGATCAGATCAGGCTTTATCGATTATAGCCTGGCCTACAAAATGAGTTCCAGGACAGCCAGAGCTATACAGAGAAACACTGTCTCAAAAGACTATGTCTCAAGGGGCTAGGTGATCAGTGACAAAAAGACAAGACCTACTATCCTCTTGCTTCTGCCTGAGTGCATGAACACACAAATACTGTACACAAATTTTAATCCATGATTCACCAGGATGTTTTCTTTAGCACACATTCTTTCATACAATCAATACCTAACTCAAAATAGCTGTGAAAGTCTTGAACTGCACCTTCCCAAAACACTTTTTCACTTTAAGTGCTGAAATATGTTAGATGACTCTCTTCACTGATTAATCTTAAATTTAACTTAATTTCAAATGAAAGCACATTCCTCAAAACTAGCATTTATCTGTGTTATCCAGAGTCTACAGATACTGGTTAGTAGATTTCTTTTTTTTTTTTTAAAGATTTATTTATTCTTATATGTAAGTACACTATAGCTGTCTTCAGACACACCAGAAGAGGGCATCAGATCTCATTACGGATGGTTGTGAGCCACCATGTGGTTGCTGGGATTTGATCTCAGGACCTTTGGAAGAACAGCCAGTGCTCTTAACCGCTGAGCCGTCTCTCCAGTCCAGTAGATTTCTTTAAAGAGTTACAAAAGTATATAACCAAGGTGGTCTCTACTTGATTTTTATTTTATATTAGGGGCTGGTGACTCAGCAGGAAAAGCCACATGATGATCTGAGTGCAATCCCCAGAGCCAATAGAGCAACACAATTACTCCCAAGTTGTTCTTTGACATCTACATGACCACCTTGGCTCCTACACAGACAGACACACACAACAAATACACAGTATAAACAATAAACAAATAAGATGAGAACAAGCAGGGGCTGAAAAGGGAGCCCTGCAACTGAAGCACTGGGTGCTCTTTCAGGGCCTAGGTTCAGTGTCCCACTCCCACATCAGAAAGACTCAAAACCACCTACAATTCCAATTCCAGAGGATCCAATGAATTCTTCTGGCCTCTGTGGGCACCTGCCTGTACTCAGGCCTACACCCGAAATTATTTGTGTGCTTGAATGGATATACATATATGTATACACTTATGTAAATATACTATAATATGGTCTAATATATATTCAACTTGAAATTAAACAAGGTTAGCCAAATTTTCAAAACAACCTGACTGCTATATGGATTTTTCACTAGTGCAATGTTTCATAACCCAAAATTCTCTACCAACAACCTATAATTTGAAGAGCAACAGACTTTACATAGTAAAGGAAAATGGAATTTTACCAGAAAATGTCACTGCCCCCACATTTCCCACTACATGTGTCCCATGAGACCCTCAAAATGACATACCGAGAGTGGAGGTATGGATAAGAGTATAATACCTTGTATAAATATATGAAATACACAACTATTTTTTAAAAAAATAAAAGATGGGCATTACTCCTTCCGTAATTTATTTACATTTTTATATGTATGGATATTTTGCTTGAATGTATGTCTTGTGTACCATGTACATGCCTGGGTGGAGTTAAGACAGTTGTGAGCTGCTGTGTGAGTCCTAGAATTAAACCTGGGTCCTCTGAAAGGACAACCAAGGCTCTTACCCGCTGAGCCATCTCTCCAGCCCTAATGTCCATCTATGTGCACATGAACATAGTTGTCAAGAATACAAAAGTATTAGATGCCCTAGGACTGGAGTTACAGATATTTGTAAGCCACCATGTGGGTCCTCTGCAAGAGCAAGTACTCTTACAAACTGAGCTACCACTCTAGCCCCCATTATGTAATTTTTAAAAGACAAAATCTCTCTCTTGGGTATGTGTGTATGTATGTATATATATATATATATAAATAAATTTTTTTTTCACATAAAGCTTTGGAATGCACCTACCGTCCCAGCAAGGATGTCATGGGGGCAGCAGTCCAGAAGGTGACTCTTGCAGACACGGTCATCTGTAAACTTGACCCTCTGTCTGGTTTCATCTCCTGAAATTTATTTGTGGTTTTAAATAAAGTATCTCATTCACTACATAAGGCTATCTGGCAAAATTAATACACCTGGATGATTTGCAGACTAGAGTTTCTGTATTCTTCCCATCATATAAACTAAGGAACTGATCTAAAGATATTTACAACTGGAATAAAATACAAATAGTTTTTAAGCTAAGTACTTTATGAAAAAGCACACTTAACCACATCTAACTCCACCGTTAATTCAGGGAGTCAGAAGTAGGAGTGTGCACCAAAAGGCATCCGCCCAAATTTACATGTGGGCAATGACACATCAAGACCTGTCTGTAATTAGTGCCATGAATCCAGCACGGATCATTACAGCTGCTAATCTCCACCAACCAAAGCTATTCAATAATCTATTTTTTTTTTGTTAGAATCAAATAAATAGGCAGTACCAAAAAACTACAAGAGGAAGAACACTTTCAAGCTCTATCGCTGACTTAAATATCTCTAGACCTTTTCTTCTTCTTCCCCTTTCATCCCCACCCTTAAAAAGGACAGGTGGCACCTGGGAGTCACTTTTAATGAGACAATACCAAAGAAAGCAAAAAGGAATCCGGTTAGTCAATACACACTGTGAGCTCCAACACATACTGTACCCATCTGCAATCTTCAAGAACTCAGCTGCAGAATTTTATGCCCGCTGTTGAAAAGTTTTAAAGGAAAAGTTTTCTTGCCCACACCTGCAGTAAGGAAGTCGGGGGAATGATACATAAAAGTAAAGGCAAAGTGGTATGTGACAAATTTTAAGGCTATCTGTGTATAGGACACAGTGCTGTGTAATAGTCAAGGAGGAATATATTTCAGGATTTGCAAGCATCCAGGATTAATGTAGTGTCTTTTTACTGAAAATGTTTTCTTTCTAAACTACACTTTTAAAGTTACTTGTGGGAAAAAAAAAAGCAAACACTTTTTTGTTATAACAGCTTAGAAATTGGTTGTGACTCACGGCTCGATGAACATGAGGCTTTTCTGCAACTCCCTTGCAGATTGATGTAGGCAGGCAAAGATACACTGAACCTTTATAAATAAAATAGAGGGGCCACAATTGTTCAGTTTGTATGAAATAAAAATATGGGAAGCAATTCAAAAGCAACTCAACATTCAAAGAAAGCTAAAAGCACTTATTGACCTATGAAATGGTGCAAAGAATCTGCACAGCCCTGTGAAATGTGCCAGTGTGAAATTACAACTCCATTACTTCAGTAAAAATGAAAACACAAAACCACAGCAGGGATCTAGCTTTGCTAGGATGCAACTGCTTTTTCCTGAGACACCACCATGATCTTGCACGCCTCCTTAAAGAACCAACTACCTAAAGAATGCCAAGAAGTGACTAAACCGAGGCTAGTCTGTGAGGCAGGGGAATGAAGGGTGGGAAAGCTAGAAAAGTACACGGAGGGAACCCACGTTAGAAATGTTCATTTGCGGCTCCCCTTGTAACCGTGTGGAGCAAGAACGCCTGGGTTTTCGAAACCCGTCATGCTCCTTCGGGGATCGCCTCTCCTCCGAGGAATATCAGAGAAATTCCGCCACCCGGCAGCCAGCACCCCGGAGCCCACGCTGGTTTCAGCCCTTCGCCGACGCTCCAGTTTGCCTGGCGGCGCCGAGCCGCAGTGCCAAGAGGAATTCGCATGACGGAAAACGAGACGGGGACAAAGCCCCACCGTCGGATCGGACTCTCAGGAAGGAGGCAGCCCGGACCAGTAGAACACGGCGGCCGCGGCAGACTCGCAGGCCAAGCAGATCAGACAAAGGCCCAGAGCCTGGGGTCCGCAGGCAGGGGAGAAAAATGGCGCCCCGCGCAGGCGCACGCTGTCACGGCCCTCACCTCAGGCTTCCAGGCGGCCTCGCCTTAATCCCACCCCGCCCAGAGCCTGGACCGCTGTTCAGACTCACCGTCCCGAGCCGTGCCCATGAGCTGGTCCAACAGGGCCCGCATCTGCGCCTGGGCGGACATGGTGGCCAGTGGGGACGGCCGGGAAGCTCCTCACAACTCAACAACAGAAGCGGCAAACAGCGAGGATGAAAGACGCTCCTATCAGCCAGAAGCCCGCACGGCACTTTCCGGCTGCGGGGAATGCTGGGAGGAAGTTCGTAGATGTTGATGCAAGGCCTTTCGGGAAATGTAGTTTGTAACACCAAGAGTGGCTGAGTAGAGCAGTCTGTCACAAATTGTCCTAAAACTACATCAACTAAACTTGATTTTGGCCTGGCATGATGGCGCTTTTCTGTAATCCCAGTAGCTTGGGAAGCTGGAGCAGGATCATGCTTGAGTAGTTCAAGGCCAGCGGCCTGGGTGTCTGGCTACCCTGTGGAAGTGTGGTCATTGTAGGACTAAGACCCTACCTTTTTTTTTTAAAAAAAGAAGGGCTGGAGAGATAGCTCAGCGCTTAAGCACACTCACTAACTGCTTTAGTCAAACAAATAAAATAAAGTGGAGGCAAAAGCCTTTAATCCCAGCACTGGGAGGCAGAGGCAGGCACATCTCTGGGTTAGAGACCAGCCTGACCTATAGAGCAAGCTGCAGGATAGCCAGGGTTACACAGGGGGAAATCCTGTCTCAAAAAAAACAATAAAACGAATGAGTTATGAATTTCTAGGTTATGTTACATTTCTTTATGTATATAGGCCAGGTTGGGCTTGAATTTGCTATCCTGCTGCTGCTCAGCCTCCAGCCTGTTGAGGTTATCAGCACCTGCCATTACACTTGGTCCATCTCTTCATTTACTATCTATAAAACTATATTGCTTATTTCAGTGAAAGCTAAATCATACTAATTACATGCTTTCTAAAATGCATAGATATAAATGTATAATTTTTTTCCCC
This sequence comes from Apodemus sylvaticus, assembly GCF_947179515.1. Lineage (NCBI taxonomy): Eukaryota > Metazoa > Chordata > Mammalia > Rodentia > Muridae > Apodemus > Apodemus sylvaticus. Next base: position 94,777,769 of record NC_067481.1, read on the forward strand.
ACAGCACATGGATTTAGGAGAATGTACCAAAATCTACGACTTGGCCCTTCGAGCAGATTATGAAATTGCAAATAAAGAAAGAGATCTGTTTTTTTAATTAGATGTAATTTTTTTGGATGTTGATTTATCAGAGCTGCAAAGTATCGATTACTATTGAGAGTAATGTTATATTTGTAAGTTATTAAAGCAAAATAATTAAATATGCTCTTTTTTACATATATATAAAAAACTGGGCAGGGGTTATTTGTGTCTGAAAGCTGAGGAAGTAGGTGTTGGATCTATAAAGCTCAAGCTAAGGGATTTCTTTGCTACTGGGAGGGAAAAACCACACCCAGATGGTAGACGTGTGATTAGATGCTTACTCTATATAAATTGTAAAATTTTCCACCATAAGACTAGATAGTTTTGAGGATCTAGCTCATCATAACATCTCCTTATGTTTATTAAATAGTTCTCGTTCCTCTCTGAATGCTTATATGCTCTCCTCTCTGTGTTGGCTGGAGTTTGCACTTCACATAGAACCATAATAATACAATATTTTATAATATATTACAATCCTCTGGGAACCACAGACAGAAATTTTTGGGAGCTGCCAGGTAGGTGCTGCAAACCAAACCAAACCGAGAACAGTACTTGCTGTTACCTCCAAGCTATTTCTCTTACCTACAATTCCCTTTTTAAAAGATTTCTCTTGGCTCTGCCGACTTGCTATGAAGAGCTGTCACACATGGCTTTATTCTGATATAGATGTTTTCTCCTTGTTTCCCAGTGAACTTTTTTTTTTCTCCACTGGCCTGGCTGTGCTCTGGTCCATCAATACGGATGTCTCAATCTGATCTTAAATTAGGAGGGAGAGGTGATTGTTTTTTTAAAATCACAATTGCTTGATTTTGCCAATGAAGGCTCGGGAACTGATGCTCTGGTGAAAGCCTGCTAGCTCATGGAGGCAGAGACAGGGCCAAGCTGACCTTCCCTCACAGCTAATGCCCCCCCACCTCCTTCTCAAACCACACCCCTCCAACTGAATAATCCCTCCATTCTACTTCCTGTACATGCACATCTCTCTATCCATTCTCCTAATTCCCTTTTACTCTCTGTGGTTATTTCTTAAAAAGGATAATCCTATATTCATTTCCTGACAACTCGTTGCCTGCCTCTCCTTCTTGACCTATGGTTGACTTTATTTAACCCTGTTTAAAGTATTCAAACTGAAAGCTCTTGGATTAAAGGTGTATGCTAAGCCACACCACAACTAAAGCCAGGTTTTTTTCCCTGTAAATAACAGAATCCTGAGGTTCACAGCATGATCAAAGTGTTTCTAGTTGTGGTGTAGTTGAGCCCTTAAACACACACTTTTGACATAGATGAAGACAAAAGAAGTCAGAGAATGAGGAGTCAGAAGATTAGAACATATTGTCAAAGTTAGTATGAGGCCAAGCAGACCAACTGGCCAAGCACAGCAATTCAGGAGAAGCCAAGAGAAGCAAGGCTGAATTAGCCCAAAGAGGCATTTGAGCCCAAGCAGCTGAGCTGAACCAGCCAGCCAGACCTCAGAAAGAACTAGGAAGTGGTGAATTTATTCATCAGTAAGTCTCAGAGGCTGAAAACATCCTAGGCCTAAATTAGATTGTACGAAGGCTAAAAGCTCCCAGGACTAGGCCTAGGTTAGCAGATGAAGGCAGCAACCCTCAGAGATGACAGTGGCATCAGGAGAATAAAACATACTTTTACAAGATGATGTGAATTGAAGTTTTCAGGAAAAGCCCACACTTGTGCAGAGATACTATGAGGCTGATTAATTGATTATAACTGAATGAAGGGGGAAAAGAAGGGATTGAGGATGTGGTTCAGTTGATAGTGCTTGCCTAGTGTGCCCAGTGTGCCCTGGGTTCTATACCCAGCACAGCATAAAACCAGACATGGTGCTGTTCACATGTTATCAAAGCAATTGGAAGGTAGAGGCAAGAGAATCAAAATCTCAGATTCATCCTCAACTACATAATGTCTTCAAGGCCAACCTGTATTACTTGACTCTTTGTCTAAAAGAAAAGGAAGGGAAGAAAGAAAAAAGTGCTTCCCACATACGGAATGTTAGAGTGTTGCTGATCTAGAAACAAATTACTGTGAGCTTTCTTTAGTCCTTTTAGTACTATTTATTGTCCACCCCTGAGTTTGATCTGTAGGTGGTTCTCTGTGACTGAGGCCAGCCTGGCTTACAAAGGGAGTTACAGGCTAGCTAGGGCCACAAGCCAACAAGGGCTACAAAGTGAACCCTGCACACACATTTGTGTCTGTGTTTGTGTCTCAATTTATAGCTTCCCCCCCCCCAACTATAATAGTTTTGTGAGCCAGGCATAGTGGCACACGCCTTTAATCCCAGAACTCAGGATGCAAAGGCAGGCAGATTTCTGATTTCGAGGCCAGCCTGGTCTAAAGAGTGATTTTCAGGACAGTCAAAACACAGAGACTGCCGGGCAGTGGTGGCACACGCCTGTAATTCCAGTACTTGGGAGGCAGAGGCAGGCGGATTTCTGAGTTCGAGGCCAGCCTGGTCTACAGAGTGAGTTCCAGGACAGCCAGGACTACACAGAGAAACCCTGTCTTGAAAAGAAAAAAAAAAAAAAAAAAAAGGCCACACACTTTTTTTTTTTTTTTTTTGGTTTGTTTTGGATTTGGTTTTTTTTTTTTGAGACAGGGTTTCTCTGTGTAGCCCTGGCTGTCCTGGAACTCACTCTGTAGACCAGGCTGGCCTCGAACTCAGAAATCTGCCTACCTCTGTCTGCCAAGTCCTGGGATTAAAGGTATGTGCTACCACTGCCCAGCAGTTGTAGCCTTTTTGGAAGAAGTGTGTCACTGGGGGTGAGTTTTGAATTCTCAGATGCTCAAGCCCAGCTATTTTACACACTCTCTTCCTGATGACTGCAAACTTAGCAATAAAAGTCTCAGCTCCCTACTTCTCCATCACCATGCCTGCCTGTGTGCCTGCATACTTCCCACCAATAATGGACTAAACCATAAGCTGTAAGCCAGCCCCAATTCTGTGTTTTCCTTTATAGGAGTAGCCATAGTCATGGTGTCTCTTCGCAACAATAAAACCCTAAATAAGACAAGGGACAACCTGATTCTTTGCTCCTATACCATTGTCACTTGTATATTTGTCTCAAGAATACACACTGTCTTATTGCCTTCTAGGCAAGAGCTATGTCTTTGTGCTGGCAAACTGTGGGTCAGTTTAAAAACCAAGCAAAAGGTTGAAGAGACAGCTTCGTGGTCAAAAGGGCATACTGCTCTTGTAGAGGACCAAAGCTTGGTTCCCAGCACCCATGTCTAACAGCTCACAACTTCCTGTAACCCTAGCTCCAGGAAATTTGACACCTTCCTCTGGCACCTATGGTCAAATACAGACACCTTCCCCTGACATACACATGAAAATATTTTTGTTGTTGTTTTTGTTTGTTTGTTTTGTTTTTTTCTGAGACAGGCTTTCTCTGTGTAGCCCTGGCTGTTCTGGAACTCACTCTGTAAACCAGGCTGGCCTCAAACTCAGAAATCTGCCTGCCTCTGCCTCCCAAGTGCTGGGATTACAGGCGTGTGCTACCACGCCCGGCTATATAATTTTCTTTCTTTTTTTTTTTTTTGGATTTTTTGGTTTTTTCACGACAGGGTTTCTCTGTATAACCCTGGCTGTCCTAGAACTCACTATGTAGACCAGGCTGGCCTCGAACTCAGCAATCCGCCTGCCTCTGCCTCCCAGAGTGCTGGGATTACAGGTGTGCGCCACCAACGCCCGGCTCCTTTCCTTTAACTAATGGCAAATATTAATGATTATCCTAAACCTTTCTGCTCGGACAAACGGAAAAAAACTTGTCAGGACAGCCTCCCCCCACTCCCTGACAAATGTAAACAATTATCTACAGTAATGAGACTGCACCATCAACAATAAACAGATTAACAATTTAAAGTGCATTAGGTTTGGGGTTATGGCCCAGTGATAAGAGTGTTTGCCTAACATACACTGGGCCATGGGTTAAGCTCCCCAGACCATCCTTCCCCAACCTTCAAATCACTAAGTGTAGTGTTGCAGGCCTATAATCCCAGCAAATGAGAGAGGCAGGAAAACCAGGGGTTAAAGGCTAGCTTTAAATACATTTAAAAAAAAAATGCAAAGTTGACTTGGGCTAAATGAAAACCCCATTTTGGGGGTGGGGAGGAATTTCGAGACAGGGTTTCTCTGTGTAGCCCTGGCTGTCCTGGAACTCACTCTGTAGACCAGGCTGGCCTCGAACTCAGAAATCTACCTGCCTCTGCCTCCCAAGGGCTGGGATTACAGGCATGTGATACCAGCGAGAACCCCATCTTTAAGCCAGGAGGTGGTGGCACATGCCTGTAATCCTAGCACTCGGGAGGCAGAATCAGGCGGATTTCTGAGTTTGAGGCCAGCATGGTCTACAGAGTGAGTGCCAAGACAGCCAGGGCTACACAGAGAAACCCTGTCTCAAGAAAAAAAAAAGAGAACCCCATATTTAAAAAAAGAAAAAGAAAAAGAAGAAAGAAGAAGGTAGGGTTGTACCTGAACTGGTAGGGTACTTACCCACCAAACACAACAACTCTGAGCTAGATTACTAGTATTGTATAAAATCAGTGTAATGGCACACAAAGTGGAAACTTCTAGTTCTTTGGAAAGTTAGTTATGCCAAATGATGGTTTGCTGAGGCACACGGGTGAAAAGATGTTCTTGCTAACACATGAAAGACTGTTTTCCTGAAGCAGACACGTGAGAGGATGTTTGGATATAGCAGGCATGTGTAAGGATTTTTTTTTTTTTTTTTTTTTTTTTAGACAGGGTTTCTCTGTATAACCCTGGCTGTCCAGGAACTCACTCTGTAGACCAGGCTGGTCTGGAACTCAGAAATCTGCCTGCCTCTGCCTCCCGAGTGTACGCCACCACTGCCCGGCATGTAAGGACTCTTGATGAAGGAATACAAGTATGACCCCACAGACAGCGGGAGAGGAGCACTGCGCATTGGTTTGGTTTGCTCCACCTCACTATTCTTTGCTAAAGACGCGCATTTGTTCACCTCACATAGCGTTGTCGAGCTCTCCTTGTGGTAACATTGCCATTGAGTGAAATTCCCCAAAGAACTACTTGTGAGGTTCCTATGGCAGCAGCCTGCAGCTTCTGCGGCCTCACGTCAGGCCCTGTGGCGAGCTTGGCGGTTTCTTGAGGAGTGAACTGCAGCTGCTGTTTGGTGCCTGGTGGCTGCTTCCCTAAAGGACTGGTCTGCAGCTGCTGAATTGTACTTGTTGTTTGCTATGGGACTGAACTGTTCCCCAAGAGGACTGAGCTTGCCCCCCAAAGAACTATTGCTGAACTGGTCCATTTCCCCCATATCCTAATAACCTTTCTCTTCCACTACCTCGGCTGGGTGGTAGGCTAATGGAGAAGTTGATCCCATAATAAGAGTAGGTTGCAGGGGCTAGAGAGATGACTCAGTGGTTAAGAGCACTGACTACTCTTCCAGAGGTCCTGAGTTCAATTCCCAGATCCTCATAACCATCTGTAATGAAATCCAATGCTCTCTTCTGGAGTGAGCTGCTTCTGAAGGCAGCTACAGTGTACTCATGAAACTAAAATATTTTTGTTTTCTTTTTTTGTTTTCTTTTTTCGAGACAGGGTTTCTCTGTGTAGACCTGGCTGTCCTGGAGCTCACTCTGTAGACCAGACTGGCCTGGAACTCAGAGATCTGCCTGCCTCTGCCTCCCAAGTGCTGGGATTAAAGGCGTGCCCCACCACCGCCCCGCAATAAAATAAATCTTAAAAAAAAGTTGCAAAAAATGTATGCTTACAGGCACATGCCTGTAATCACAGTACTCGGGAGATATAGTTTAGAAAGTGAAGATTTCAAGTTCAAGACCAGCCTAAACTACATTAAGCCTTGTCTCAAGAACAGTCAAGTTCCCATGAGGTGACTCAGGGAGTAAAAGTCCTTGCCAAGCAATTGTGCAAGCCTGTAACCTAAGTTCGATCCCGCAACACATAAAGGTTTAAGAGAACCAACTGTACAAAATTGTCCTCTTATCTTCACTATGTCGTAGTGTGTGACTGCGTGTGCTTAGAGGAAAGAAAATACCGTGGCCAGTAAGTGCTCGTAAGCCTAGAAAAAAGAAGCCTTAGCGAGGTTCCCCTGCAGGCCAGGTGACCAACGCCTGCCTCCCTTCATGGATTCCTGGGGTTAGTACTGCAATAAGAAGCCTAGGCCATAGCACAAATAGGCTCTCTGCTGGAAAGCAGCAACACAGGACTCAGCCGCCGCGTTACTAAGCAACCAACTCCCGCATTAGAACTGGATCTCTCTGGTACGCCCCTTCCGCTGACAGGAAGTGACGCACAGTCCAGGTGGGCAGAACTAAGGGGGGCACATCCTCTCTGGGGCGGGGCCTGCTGCGGGGCGGGCCTCCTGGGTGGGCCCAGTGGGGGCGTGGCACACTGTCCTCGGGGCCGGGGCGGGCCGGGGCGCGCCAGGGAGGGGCGCTGCTGTCCGGCGTAGTCTATGCTCCTGTTCAGCTGCTGTACTCCCGGGAACCTTGGGAATGTGGATCCCGGACTCCAGGGACCGCAGTTGAGCCAGCCTCGGCAGTCCTGTACCACTTGCTGAGGAGCAGGATCTCCCGGACGCGTCCGACAGCAGGTCAGGATCGGACTAGGTAACTCTCAACGCGCGAGCTGGTTCGGGCAAAGCCGTCTGCGTTCGATCGCCGTGAGCTAGTGGGGGCCTGGAGCGGGTCCCGCTTCCACATGCGGCGCCCAGCTAAAGTCGGCCCCGCCTGAGCTCCCAGGCACCCTGAGCACAGGGCCCTAGCACCCTCAAGCGTGCGGAACTCGGCCAAACAAATCTGTGCTGCGTCGTGTCTGTTCCCTGGAGGGCGCTGTGCTGACCCGGAGCAACGGGTTGACCTACCAGAGAGGGAACCTGTGCTCCGGTGGACATGTTAATCTCGTGCAGTTCCTTAAATCCTCTTTGGGCCCCGCGTGTTTTGTATCAGTGAGAATCAGTTCATGTTCTTCAAGTTCAGGGCTAAGGCAGTGAGGTGGGTAAGGTCAGGAGTGGTTGGAGATGGGATGTCTTCGTTTTCCACCCTCACAGTTCTGTAAGGGAAGTGGGCTGATAGGGGGTGATAGAAACCACTGTTCTAATGACCCAGTTTGGGAAGTCTAACACCCCCCTCCACATTCTTTTTGTATTACTAGGTACAAAGGAAGTAGGTACAGCAGAGCTTATGAAATGTGTGTGTGTGTGCAAACGAGTGTGAGTGCAGGTGTAAGTGTGTGTCGGGGAAGATGACTTGTAGGGGCTCTCCTTCCTCTATATGGGTTCCACAGAATCCTCTTGTCACAAGTCCTCCAGTGCTGGAATTGTGTGTCACCATTCCAGAACCCTACTAACTGACCTAGTACCCCAGCTTTCCAACTCTCTTTTGGGAATGGAGTTTTTTTGTTGTTTTGTTTTGTTTTAGTTTTTTGTTTGTTTTTGTTTGTTTGTTTGTTTGTTTTTGAGACAGGGTTTCTCTGTATAGTCCTGGCTGTTCTGGAACTCACTCTGTAGACCAGGTTGGCCTCGAACTCAGAAATCTGCCTGCCTCTGCCTCCCAGAGTGCTGGGATTACAGGCATGCGCCGCCATCCGCGCCGGCGGGAATGGAGTTTTTTGAGACAAGGTTTGCTTTTATCCCTGACTGGCCTGGAACTCATGATATTTTCCAGGTTGGCCTCAAACCAGAGGTGAGCCTCTTTGCTCTTTCAAGTATTGGGGTCTCAGAAATATGCCACCAAATCCAGCTTGTGAATGTTACATTTTTTTTTAGAATTTATGTGTATGATTGTTTTATCTGGAAGTGTGTGTATGTGTGTGCGTGCACACATGCGTGTGCACGAGTGTACCATGGGAGTGCTTGGTGCCCATGGTGGTTAGAAAAGGGAGTTGGATCCTCCAGAACTAAAGTTCCAGATGGTTGTGAACCACCATGTGCATGCTGGGGATCAAACCTGTGAACCAACTCTCCAGCCCCTTGGGATTATATTTTAAAATCCTACTGACCATGCCTGTGTGAAAGGGGTGCCTTACTCCCTCTAATTACAGCTGAAGTTTTCCGCCTAACATTCACATGAGCTTTAGTCAGTTGGTCTTGGTTTGGGGCTTTGCCCGGGGAAAGGAAGCATTCAGCACATAAACTTCCCTGTAGAAAATGGAGGGAGTCTTAGAGAGAACAGCATGGTCATAGTGGTAGAAAAGGCATAGGTATTGCCACATCTAATTGACATCCTGTGCTTACAGTTGGCATTTAAAGTCACCAGATCCTGTCAGATTTCTTTAATGAACATACATGTTAGTAAATAACTCACGTGTGTTTATGAGCACATGTGCGACAACTCTCCCTAGAGAGGCTGATGATCATATTAAGGACATTTATTCAGCGCGTACTTAAGTCTATTTTTCTGCCAGCTACCACTCTGCTTTGTCCTTGTGTGGGGCCAGGATGGGGAATGGGAAAGCAAGGACAAGTGTGTGCTCTTAAATTTCTGGAACTCTCTGTGGAGAGGACCCAGAGCAGTGTGAGAGTTGCCCTAAGCCACACTGCTGAAGAGCATCATGGGAAGTGTCCCAGTAGATTCTGGGCCCAACTCGGCTTTGCAGATACAGTGGAGCATGTAGAGGGGGAAGGGGCAGATGAGGGGACAGGTGCAGAGCCGCAGGGTGATGGGACACAGGGAGGATGACACTGGATAGACAGACAGGAACCAGGGGTGGAAAGACCTGTGTTAGCCAAGGTGTTGACTTTGTTCTGAAGTGGCGATGAGTCATTCTGTAATTGTAAGAGGAGTAACATGACCAGCAGATATTTTGGGAACATTTGAGAAAGCTCCAGGATTTGTCGTGAGAGATTTTAAAATAATAACCTATGTGGTCCCTGGGAGGCGGACCTGGGGCTGCCGAGCTGTCTCAGCAGGTAAATGCAGCTGCTACCAAGCCTGCTGAGTGGCTTCGATCCCTAGATCCCACTTGGCATGAGGAGAGAACCAACCCTTGCAAGTTGTCCTCGGATGTCCACATGTGATTTGTCTGTGGCACGTGTGTACCCATACTCTATTCACACACATTAAGTAAAATGAAATAAAGAGAGGAGGAGCCAGATTGACAGGTTAAATAGAATCTACAAGGCTTATTAAGTGTTCCAAAATTTACCATGGATTTCACTCAAAATTGATCTTCAACCCCACATGCTGGGTGTGGTACGTTCCCAATCTCATTTGTAAACTCCTCCTTGGAACTTAAGTTGTCATGATATAACACACACAGAAAATGCTGACTTCTGGTTAAATAACCAGAAAAATCAATGCTCACAGTTGGCGTGACTCATCTGTGAAGCGGAGTATATTTTAGAATGTTCACAGGTTGAACATGTGGGAGAAGTGTGCTAGCTCATAGGTTATCTGTTGACCTCAGTCTTGGCATTAATTCACAGAGCTGGTGTTCTCTACTCCTGTGAATGTATAGATATGTACATTTTAATTTTTTTTAAATGATACAACAGTCAGGCACAGTGACACTGGCCTATAATCTTAGTATTGGAGAGGTATGAGTATGAGTTTGAGGTCAGTCTCAGCTAAGTTTCAAGTTGAGGGCTAGCCTAGGTTATGAGACCCTGTGTAAAAAAAAGAAACAAAACGGATTTCTGAGTTCGAGGACAGCCTGGTCTACAAAGTGAGTTCCAGGACAACCAGGACTACACAGAGAAACCCTGTCTCAAAAAAACTAAAAAAAAAAAAAAAAATCCGGGAAACTACAAAAATGATAAGTAAATTGAGACAAAGCTTTAAGCAAATTAATGCAAAATTAGTTATAACTTATCTTAATAGTTCCCCTACTAAAAAACAGGAATGAAAAGGAGTAATACTGATTTATGGGGGAGTTGTAGGAAATGAGTCTATTCTAGACTTCAGGGCAAAGTTTATTCCTTGGGCCAATCTATAAGACTTATCTGAGGCCGGTTTTCTTCTAGCGTCAGGTGTGTATGTGCTGGGAAGCTTTGTGTCTCAGTCAGGGAGCTATGACCTGAAAATTTGTTCCCCTTTGAGAACTGGCTGAGGCCCTGTCCTTTGTTTTGAGGTTGTACTTTGTGGAGAGAGTCAAGGGTGGGTCCCTGTAAACAACTGAACACTAACCATCTTTGTCTCATAGCTGCTTGGCTCAGCTAGAAAACCGGGTGCTGCCTGGCTGGTTTTTGTGGGTGTCTCTCTCAAGTATCTCCTATGGAATGCAGTTAGAGTTAGACAGGGAGCAGTCCTGGAGGTGGCACAGGCCACACGGGGTAAAAGACATCCTTTGTTCTTTCCTTTGCTGGTCTTTGGTTTCAAGACAGGGTTTCTGTAACCTTGGCTATCCTGGAACTCTGAGTTTGAGGCCAGCCTTGGATTCAGAGATCCACCTGCCTCCCGACTGCTGGGATAACAGGTGCATACAGCCATACCCGGCTTGTTCTTGGTTTTTTAGCTATGTTTTTTGTTTGTTTTTCCAGATAGGGTTTCTCTTTTTAACAGTCCTGGCTACCTTGGAACTTGCTTTGTAGACCAGTCTGCCAGTCTGGCCCTGAACACAGAGATCAGCCTGCCACTGCCTCTGCCTCTCTGCCTCTCTCCCTCTCTGCCTCTCTGCCTCTCTGCCTCTAGCCTTTAGCCTCATTCTTGTTTTTTAAGACAAGATCTTGCTATATATAGCCCAGGGTGAATTTCAACTCGCTATGATCATGTTGTGGGGGTGGAGGATGGGGGGAGTATGGGGGTTTTGTGGTTACCATCTTGCCTAGATGGTAAATACGTTTTTAAATTATTTTTGTGTATACTGTTAGGCTCTAGAACAAGGAGACTAAATTATCTTGCTCATCTTTTTGTCCAGAGACTTGCTCCTTATAATCTTCTGCCCATTATGATTTCAATGATATTTGAGTGTCCAATGTGTGTGTGGCTTATGGGACACCGTAGAAGTCTTTCTGCCATAAAACAGCTATTGATCTGGCAGAAGATGAGTGTGTGCGTGCGTGCATAATGTGCTCGTGAGAATGTGTGCATGAGAGCATGTGTGTATGTGTGAGAGCGAGTGTGTGTGTGTATATGTGTGAGAGCGTGTGTGTACATGTGTGTGAGAGCATGTGTGTGCGTGTGAGAGCATGTGTGTACATGTGTGTGAGAGCATGTGTGTGTATGAGAGAGCATGTGTGTGTGTGTGCATGTGAGAGCGTGTGTGTACATGTGTGTGTGAGAGCGTGTGTGTGTGTGTGTGTGTGTGTGTGTGTGTGAGAGAGAGAGAGAGAGCGTGTGTGTACGTGTGTGTGTGTGTGTGTGTGTGTGTGTGTGTGTGTGTGTGTGTGAGCATGTGTCTGTGTGTCCCTTTACTTTCAGCTATCAGTAGAATCGCCACTGCCATTCGCTCCCTCTGGCCTGACATCTCAAACCTTCCCTAAGTATGAAGCAAACAGAGCCAGATTTGTCCTTTTATCTTCAGTTGTCACTGACTTAGAAACCGACTAGAGCACTGGGACAAGGGGAACCATATCTTATTTCTTTTCTGCACCTCCCATGTTTATGAGCTGAAGGAACTGTTGCACAATTTTATTGTTCAGCCCCACAGTCAACCTTTTTACTCAGGTCACGATAGCCTGTGTGCATGGACAGGCGTGGCAGCCCGGGGACTTGACTGGAAGAATGAACACGGTCTCGTTTCCTCTTAGTCCTTGGTGCCAGGTTATCAGCTGCAGAGGCCATCCTAGGAACGACCTTGCCTTGTCTGCTGGCTTACGTGATGTGTGGCATAGTGCTGGGATGTCGCTTGTCAGGCATGCACAGAGCGCTGGTTTCCATCCCGAGTCCCCGGTACTTACTTCAGTATGTATGTGTGCACATCTAAGTCGTCTGCGCGCATGCGTGTATTTGTACATGTGCTTGAGTGTGCATTGGCAGACTGAATGGACATCGGGTATCTTTCTCAGTTCTTCTCTACCACATGTTTTTAGATTTTCTTGTTTTATGTGCATGAGTGCTCTTTCTGTGCATATGTTTGGGCACTACATGAGTTCCTGGTGCCCTTGGAGGTCAGAAGAGTGGTGGATGCCCTGGGACTGGACTGACAGCTGGTCGTGAGCTGTCGTGCACGTGCTGGGAATAGAAGCTGAGCCCACAAGAAGAGCAGCAGCAGATGCTTGTTATCCCCTGTCCAGCCACTGAGCCGTCTCACCAGCCCTGACAATAAATCGCTAAAAAATGTATTTTAAAACAATTTTTTGTTTGCATGTAATTGTAGCACTTATTAAAATGAAGGCAGATTTGCATCCTAGTGAGACTGATGTGCTTCTTTATTTTTAAGAAATTAAAAATATGAAATCAAAGTTAAGCTGAGGTCATGATCTCAGTGCTTGGGAGGTGGAGGCAGGTGCCTTTCTGTGACCTCAAGGCCAACTTGATCTACTTAGTGAGTTGGAGGCCAGACAGGAATGCACAGTGAGAGCCTGTCTCAAAAAGAAATATATAAAAAAAAATTAAAAATAAAGATTGAGGTGTAGCATTGCACACCTTTAATCCCAGCACTCAGGAAGCAGAGGCAGGCAGATCCCTGTAAGTTTGAGGCCAGCCTGGTCTACAGTGAATTACAGGTCAGGGTTATTAGAATACTGTCTCAATAAGGTAGTTTGAATATTCAATACTCCAAAACAGTGCATCTTCAGAACTTGATAAGTTATGTGATATTTTGATTTTGTAAATGCTGTGTTTATATTTGCATAAATGCATAATAAAAATGCTAGAAGTATGTTTCAAGCCATCTAAGAAATTATAGAAATTTAGTCCTAATGTGAAACGGGGATTCTTTTTGGGATTGTTTGTTTTCAATGTAGGATCTCATATAGCTCTGGTTAGCCCTGAACTTGCTATGTAGCCAAGGCTGATCCCAGTCCTTATGCTTTCCGCCCTGTCCCCTCCCAAGTGCTGGGGTTATCCGTGTTTACCACTGTGCCTGGTCTTATTTTTATATTAACCAACTGTCCAGGCTCTAGCTGTTAGTGTTGACTCTGCAGTGGCTTAGGGACAGTACCTGGCTCAGTTTCCCTGAGCTGGAATCCATACCAGGTTTTCTTGGCAGCCAGGCCTTGGGATGCTTTGTCTGGTCCTCCAGGTATTTTTAATGACCACGGCAAAGGGAAACATTAATACCTTCCTGGCGATGATGAACACATCTTTGCACCAGGCGCATGGTGGCCATTTACAAAGTGAAAGATGAACCGGTTGGCTTTGGCTTTGCTGCTCTTGAGACCTTTAATAACTATTTATTTGTTGATGTCTGGGTAGAGTCCCACCAAGAAAGTCCTTAGGGATTTATTTTATGGGTGCCATAAAGGACTTTCTCAGCAGTCTTTCATCTCTCAAAGACTTTCCTTCTACGCTAAGCATGCACTCACCCTCTCTGCAGCAGGGAATTATATCCCGTGTGGAGGGTGCTTGGCAGTGAACGCACCAACTGCCCTTCCCCGTTAAAGCCATCACCAGGGTCCCCCCTGAGGGAGCCTTGGTGAACTGTGGTCTTCGCGCTCAGCACTGAGGCGGGACTATTTGGGGGTCCCGCTGCTGCTGAGTTAGGCTGTATTGTTTTTCTCCACTCTGAGAAGGGAAGTGACTGCAGAGGGTGTCTTTCACCAGTAATTATTCGGGCATAAAGAGTCGCAGCAGACCAGTGGCTTGGCAGCTCTCGGGCTATGTCCTCAGTTACAGAAAACCCTCCAGTAATGATATCCTTCCATCCACAAGCAAAGCAAAACAAAAGGTTCCTGTCTTTGGAGCAAAACAGCCTCCTAGGATGAGGCCTTGGAGGCACTGACTAAGGCGCCCAGACAGCTGCTGCTTCCTCCTGAACTTGTGTGAACCTCTGACTCCACCTTCTCTTGTGAAGGGTTTCCTTTACTTTTTAAAATTATGTTCTATTTGGAACTAATTACACAATCAAAAGATATTGTAAAAATAGTGTAGTGTTGTCTTGACTCCCCTGTACCTGGATGGTAATGCCTTCTACAGGAAGTCGTTTGTTGTACAGTGTCTGACGACTTATTTCATCAGCCTGCCAGCCTTCACGCCCTGGTCTGTGTGCATGCCTGACTGTGTAAAGCATCGCTGCAGGTGGTACTGATGTGCCCAGCCTCCACATCAGGATGCCGGTCTGTCCCTCGGGACAGAGACATTCCCTGGCTATTTCGCCCACCCCTTACACTGGGCAAAAAATGGAAGAATTGTCACTGGCCATTACTCTGCTGCAGCGAACAGTGGCACCGTGTAGTTTGCTCTTAGAAACTCAGCCCAGGCAGTGGTTCTGTGAGAAACAAAGCTTGGCCATCGTTCATTATCTTTTACTGAGGGAGAAAAAAGGTCTCCTTTCTCCCCTTTCTCCGTCCGTCTGGCTTAGGTGCATTAAGGGATAAATAACATTATTTTACTTGATTTAGGCCTAGAGACTTGCCCAGTGCTTGGTTCTTTAGTTTTTTCTCAGAACAGAAACTTATAAAAGAGAGATCGCAGTGGGACTGGAGCGATGGCTCTGTGGTGAAGAGCACTTGTGCTCTTGCAGAGGACCTGGGTTCAGTTCCCAGCACCACATGGCAGCTCACCTCCATTGTAACTCCCGTTCCAGGGCATCCAATGCCGCCTTCTAGCTGTTGTGAGCATCAAACAAACGTGGTATACAGTCACGTATATCATTCATATAGCCAAAATACTTGTATATGTAAATTTTTTAAAAAATTTTAAAAAGATCACATCTTTCACGAAGTATTTATCTTTTTACCTTTTTATAATCCCTTTCTAGGCAGAGGCAGGTGGATCTCTGTGAGTGCGAGACCAGGCTGGTCCACAGTGTGAGTTCTGGGCCAGCCAGAGCTACATAGTAAGACCCTGTCTCTAAAAACAAACAAACAAACAAACAAACAAAGCAATTGTTGCTTTTGCAGAGATCCCAGGTTCAGTTCCCAGCGTCCACACAGCAGATAGTCACAACTATCTGTAACTCTAGTTCCAAAGACTTGGGCACCCTTTTCTGATCTCCATGCTCAGAACATCCATCCATTCAGACAGATGACACTCATCCACATAAAATCTTTTTTAAAACTTTTAAGCTGTAGAAATCTATTAATAATTAGTAGGCAGACTGGAGAGATGGCTCAGTGGTTAAGAGCTCTGACTGCTCTTCCACAGGTCCTGAGTTCAATTCCCAGCAACTACATGGTGGCTCACAACTATCTGTAATGGGATCTGATGCCCGCTTCTGGTGTGTCTGAGGGTGGGTGACAGTGTACTTACATAATAATAAATAAATAAATCTTTAAAAGTAATTAGTAGGCAAGCTAAATTAAGCTCATGTTCTTTGGTGTATGTATTTGTGTAGAGGGAGCATATGTACCATGGTGCACATGTGGAGGCCAGGAAAGCAAGGTTTGTGAAGTCTGTGCTTTCCTTCCACTTCCCGGGCTCCAGCTCAGTTCTCCGGGGACACTCAAGGAAGTGCCCTGACCCACTGGGCCCTCCCACCCACCCTTGAAGTTCTATTACTTTATTGTTGGGCATCTCCCAAGGTTTCTGTCTCCTGGTTCCTTTCCATGGGAAGCCTTAAAATTTGCGAGGACATCCCAGGTAGAATTTAATCTCTCTCTTCCGTGAGTCCTTTGTTATAGACTCCAATATAAAAACAGTCTCGTGAAGCCAGCCTTTGTCTAGTATGAGGACTGCGGTCTTTGGACATGCCCAGCCATGAGCCGTGGAGGGCTGTGACCACAGGCCTAGTCCAGCAGAACTTAGAACTCCGGGGCTGATATGTTCTTATATACTGTGACTTATTTGTAATAGCGACTCAAATATCCTTTAGTGCCGGTCTGGGCACACTTCAGCCTTCACAGCATGGACTGCTCAGCCCTGAAAGGAAAGACTGCCAATACTTGTGACTACTTGGGTGGGCCCCATTATACTGAACAGAAAAAAACAGCTTCAAAGTTCACACACTGTGATCCACTTACGCCGTGTTCTCTGAAGACAATATTTAGAAATGGAGAGTTCAGCCAGGCATGGTAGGCGTGCCTGCCTTTAATGGTAGCACTTGGGAGGATCAGGAACTCAAGGTCACCCTTGACTATACAGGCAGTTCCTGACTAGTCTAACTTGAGTACCTTTATTTAAGAAAGAAAGAAAGAAAGAAAGAAAGAAAGAAAGAAAGAAAGAAAGAAAGAAAGAAAGAAAGGAAGAAAGGAAGAAAGGAAGAAAGGAAGAAAGGAAGAAAGGAAGAAAGGAAGAAAGGAAGAAAAGAAAGAAGAAAGAAGAGAAAGATAGTTGAGCAAGTAAAAGTACCTGTCACCCAAACCTGGTGACTTGGGTCTAACCTGTGCAAGCCATAAGAGGAGAGAACCCTTTTTTTTTTCTTTTCTTGTTTTTGTTTTTCATGATAGGCCTCGAGCTCAGAGCCACCTGCCTGTGTCCTGAGTGCCAGTCTGGCATTGAAGGCTTTTGCCATCACCACCTGGCTCCTGTTTTGTTTTTGTTTTATTTTTGTTTTTCCAGCTTTTTGTTGTTGTTTTTAATTAAATTTTATGGGACTGGAGAAATGGCTTAGTGGTTCAATGTGCCAGCTGCCCTTCCAGAAGACACAGGTGTTGTTTCTAGCACCCACATTGCAGCTCACAACTCCCGGTAACTTCAGCTTGTCCAAGGGACCCAACACTGTCTTCTGCACATGCCATGCACACTACAAACAGGCAAATATTCATCCATGTAGAACAAAGTTTTAAACTTTTAAAAAATGATGTGTGTTAAGTTTCAGATCTGGGATTCATGGCTGAGGTGTCTAACATATTAAAGCTGACCTGGCCTCCAGGTTCTCCCAGCATCCTCAGTCCCTAGCTGTTGCAGGGTATGGCTGGAGTACCAACTTCTACCAGGCTCTCCAACCCTTTCCCCAAGAGGCTCTTCCCTATAGAATCAGCCATTTCAGTTACCCGCCTCTCCTAATACCTTTGGCCTCCTGCGTTGTTCTTGGTTCCCCTCTGTCCTTCCCCCTCCCCCTCTCCCACAGGGTTCAGGGTCATGACCCCTCTGAACTCTCCGATGTCCCTGCCTCTGGCTATACTCTCTCACCTATCTGTAATAAACTCTCTCCTGCATCATGCCTAGGAGTGGTTGATACCTTTCCTTTCCTCTTTATTTCCTTTTTTTTTTTAAACCGGTGTGTATGGGTGTTTTGTCTGCATGTGTATCTGTGAACCACACACATGCAGTACCCAAGGAGGCCAGAAGGGGGCACTGGATTCCCTGGAACTGGAGGTTTAGTTGTGAGTGGCAGTGCAGATGCTGGGAACTGAACTGGGGGTCTCTACAGGAGAATCAAGTATCCTTAACTGCTAAGCCATCTTTCCAGGCTAAGAAGCAACTTTTAAATGTTGTCTTCTGCCGGGCAGTGGTGCAGATTTCTGAGTTCGAGGCCAGCCTGGTCTACAGAGTGAGTTCCAGGACAGCCAGGGCTATACAGAAAAACCCTGTCTCGAAAAAAAAAAACCGAAACCCCCCCCCAAAAAAAAAAGTTTAAATGTTGTCTTCTGACCTCCACATGCTCTGCTGCATGTGGCTGCATTCAGACACCACAACTTTAAGAAAACAGTTCTGATGTATGGAAATCTAAATCAAAATTCAACAATTGTGGATAGGAATATATATATATATATATATATATATATATATATATATATATATATATATATATATATATATATAATTGAATGCATAAATAATTTTAAATTAATACTTAAAATGGAAATGTCACTGGGCAGGTGTGTATTTGACAGACTGTTGAGAAAATTAGAACTAAAATAAAGATAAAATCAAACTTGTAGATACAAATTAGGAAATAATTTAGACACAAATAAGGAAATATAAGGAAATAAACTATGGCTTAACATTTTCCCATCTGCCTCAGGCCGCTGATGTCTCTGCCTCTGGCTTTGTTCTCCCACATGACCACCTCACAGTTTTACCATTCTGTGTGTGTGCTCATGTGTGTTCATGTGTGTGTGCATGGAGACCAGAGGTCAGCCTCTAGTGTTCACTGGGAGCTGTCCCTCTTTTTGAAGGCCTTGACTGGGACCCGCTGCTCTCCATTTTGTCAGGGTTGCCTAGCTAGTGAACCCTCGGCGTCTGCCTGACTCCACCCATCGAGGCTGGGGTTCCAGAGCTTGCTTGGCTTGTTACCTAGATCTGGAGGCAAGCTTGGGCCTCACACGTGATCGGTAGCACTGACCGGCCTCCCACCTGGCTGCCTCCCCTCCCTCCTTTCTTTCCTTTGTTTTCCGACGTTTAGACAGTCTCTTATGAAGCTCTGTATGTAGTTCATAGGCATTCACTATAAAGAGAAATCTGTCCTTGAACTCACAGAGATCCACCTGCCTCTGGTTCCTTTCCTGGAACTCACTCTGTAGACCAGGCTGGCCTAGAACTCAGAAATCCACCTGCCTCTGCCTTCCAAGTGCTGGGATTAAAGACATGCGCCACCACTGCCCAGCCTTTTCGTGTATTTTTCAGACAGGGTTTGATGTATTTAGTTAGCTTTAAACTCATTATGTTGGCAAGGGCCGCCTTGAACCTGTGGTGCTCCCGCCAAGCCTGCCAAGTGCTGGGATCACGAGGTCGGCCACGCCCGACTTCTCCCCTAGGAGAAGTCATTTGGCTCCATAATCCATACTGTAGTGAATATTTAATCCTCTCTCCTCTGTCTCACCAGGATTTATTGACAGAGCTGCTTACGGCCTTCCTAATGTTTCCATGCCAGATGCCGCAGAGTGCCTTAGTCACCGGTGGGGAAGTGTCTACCTAAATTTGTTGTTTTGTTTACGAGGCAATCCACAATTGTTTGCACGTCTGAGCCAGTATTCCCAAGTCTTGTCATCCCTCCTCCTCCCCACCCCCACCCCACCCCCAGCACAGCACTCTGTGGCCGCGCTCACACTCAGCTCAGCCCCCAGATGGAGGCTGAGTAACATGGACTCATGACTCTTTCTCTTTTGGAGGTCACAACAGGATTAAAACTACGGCTTGCATGCTAAACACGCTCAGTGTCTGTAAGCTGCACCTCCAGTGTGCCTCCCCCTCCCTCTCTTTCTCTCTCTTCCCCTCCCCCCCCACTGCCTCCTTGTTTCTTTTGACTGACAGCATCATGTACTAACCCGTAAAGGAAGCCAGTGCTGATGCTGGGCTCCGGTGACTTCAAGTCCACCTTCACCTGCTAGGATTACACACATGCCCTGTCTTGTCTGGGCCATCATTGAGTTATTCATTTATATTTATATTTTATATTTTATATCTTTTGAGTGTATGTTTTGTTTTATTTTACTGTGTATGGGTGTTTTGACTGCGCGCGCGAGTGTGTGTGTGTGTGTGTGTGTGTGTGTGTGTGTGTGTGTGTGTGTGTAGCACGTGCATGCAGTGCCTGTGGAGGCCAGGACTGTGGCTGTGGCTCAGAGGAGACACTGGGCTCCTGTACAGGAAACCCTCGCTTCAGTCTCTAGGATCACGCAGGGCGCCCTTTACTCTCCAGCCCTGCAGCCCGCGTCACAAGTTTGCCTCGTGGCCTCTGGTGGGTTTTCAGGCCACCCTCATTTAGCCCACGAGTCTAGTGAGAAGGTCCCGCTTTGGAGAGGACTCGTGCAGCCTGGCTGCTCACAGGACAATGGCCGTCAGCAACAAGTGAGTGAGTCCCACTTTCTAGGCCTCCGTTATTTCCTGTCTGCTTCCCATCACCCGAGGGCAGGACAAAGCAGGCAGTTAGCCTGCATCAGGGACTCTGAGGACTTCTTCAACGCCCAAGCGGAATAAGGCCTTACTTCCCCTCTGCCACAAACGCTGCTCCCGTGCCTCCTGTCAAAACTGATTTTCTTACAAAAATAAACCCTGCAGGCAAGTAGACGTGTGCTGTCTTAGTTTTTCTCACTGTATCATCATCGTTAGATCATTATATGTCATCGTCGTCGTCATCATCGTCGTGGCCACAGAGCATGCGTTGACAGTCAGGACAGGATTGAGTTCAGTTCCTCAGGCTTGTACAAGCACCTTTACCACTGAGCCATTTCAACAACCATGTTTATGATTTAACTTTTTTTTAAGTGATGGGCATTGAACCCCTGGCCTCTTAAATATTAGGCAGATAGATATTCTGCCATTGAGCCACAGCCACAAACCCCTCACATTTTCCTTCTTTCTTTTTATGGGGGAAGGCTGTCCTGGAACTCACTCAGTGGACCCGGCTGAACTCTAGAGCCCTGTGCGTCTGCCTCCCAAGTGCTGGGATTGGAGGGTGAGCCACCACACCCGCATCTACAAATCTTTAAAGATTTAAAAATCTTTACTTTGTGCCTGTCAGTGTTTTGTCTGAAAAAAAAAAGTGTGTGCCTGCTGGATCCTCTGGGGTTGGGGTTGTAGACAGTTGTGGGCCACTGTGTGGGGCCGGGAGTCAAAATGAAATCTGGGTAAGCCACCTCTCTAGCCAGTGTCTACAGATTTTAATTGTGAATATCTGATTACTGCCAAAGCCAGGAATGTCCTTTTAACGGTTACCAGCATAAGAGGCGTGGCACTCACACTTAATCTCCGCACTCAGGTGGCAGAGGCAGGCGGATCTCTGAGTTGAGGCCAGCCTGGTCTATATAGGAATTTGCCAGAGAGGCAGGGCTACATAGAAAGGCTCTTTCTCAGAAGGGAGTGGGGGCGGGGAGGGAGCAAGAATCAAAGAATAGCAAGAAACCAGGCCTATCACGTGCTACATGCTACCATGCCTGATCGTGGTTGATTATTATTATTATTATTTTTTTTTTTTTTGGTTTTTTGGATTTGGTTTTTTTGAGACAGGGTTTCTCTGTGTAGCCCTGGCTGTCCTGGAACTCACTCTGTAGACCAGGCTGGCCTCAAACTCAGACATCTACCTGCCTCTGCCTCCCAAGTGCTGGGATTACAGGCGTCCGCCACCACCGCCCTGCTGATTTTTTTTTACTTACATATGAGTGGGTGACTGTATTGTGTGCATGTGCCACAGCGCATGTGCGGAGGTCAGAGGACAAGTCTGCAAGAGCTGATTCCTCGCCCTACTGTGTGTAGCCCGGGGATCACACTCAGACTGTAAAGCTTGGCCACGGGCGGGGTCTGCCCTATGAGGGGGGAGGGGGTGTCTTGTGCAGCCAGTTTATAGCTCTGAAGAGGTGAGCATGACTTAGAACTTGCGATGCTTTTTCTTCTGCCTCCCCTGGATCACAGGTATAAGCTACCATGCCCCGCGTGGGGGGGGGGGGGTGCTGTGCTGGGGCTCAAACTCAGGGATTCGAGCATCCAGGCAAATACCCTTCCAGGTCAGTTACGCACTCGGCCTGTGATTGCCAGAGGTCATTACAGTGTGCAACAGGTTCTGAGACAGGACTTCATTCTTGGTATGGGTGGCAGCTGCTAAGGCGGGAAAGCCGGGTGGTTAGCCACACAGAAGGGTCACCGTCATCCCAGGCACAGGGAGTCCCTGCCGGTTTGCCAATTTTAATTCTACTTGTGGCCAGGAGGCCTTTCTGCCCGGCTTCCTCCTCTGTTGACTCCTCCTGCTGTTTCTACTTGAAAACTTAGTCTTCTTCAAGGCAGGAAATGGCACCTGCAGCCCCTCCCCCAGACTTTAACACGGAGTGAATTTCCGAGTCAGGGTCTCACTCTGTTGAGCAGGCTGGCTCCAAACTTCTCCAGTAGTCGGGACTGTTGCTGGGTGCTTTGGAACCTGCCAAAATAAAATATTTTATAATTTTCTACTTTAACTGTCCTCTTTTTGTTAAGCTGCTTATTCTGAATAAAAAGGCATCGACAGTGTTAAAAGGGAAAAAGGAAACTAAACTAAAATGTTAATCACCTAGGCACAGTAGTGAGAACGTGTTTTTTTCTTTTTTTTTTCCAGTCAGGGTTTCTCTGTGTAGCTCTGGCTGTCCTGGAACTCACTCTGTAGACCAGGCTGGTCTTGAACTCAGAAATCCGCCTGCTCTGCCTCCGAAGTGCTGGGATTAAAGACATGTACCACCACCACCCAGCGAGAACTTATTTTCCCAAGGGCCTTTAGCCCCACCCAGCGCACAAGAAGCAGAGCTAGCAGATCTCTGGGGCCATGCCAGCCTGGGTCCACAGTGAGAACCAGCTCAAAAAGAACAAAAATCACAAATATACATAATATGTTCATATTTTATCTCTTTGGAGTTTATGGTGATTGGTTGAGATTTTACTTTATTGAGGATTTTTATTTGATTTCTGTCAAGATCATACATAGATAGCCTGGGCTAGCCTTAAACTCATTGTAGTGAGGATGACTTAAACCCTTTACCCTCCATCTCCTCCTCCCCGGTGCGGGATTACACGTGTGCACTATCACCACTGACTTTACAGAGAATTTTTTAAAGATTTATTTAATTTAATTTTTTTCAAAGATTTATTAACACATGTAAGTACACTGTAACTGTCTTTGGACACACCAGAAGAGGGCACCAGATCTCATTACAGATGGTTGTGAGCCACCATGTGGGTGCTGGGATTTGAACTCGGGACCTTTGGAAGAGCAGTTAGTGCTCTTTACCTGCTGAGCCATCTCTCCAGCCCTTTACTGAGAATTTTTAAGCTAGTTTTCTTGTTTTATTTGTTTGTTTGTTTTTAAGACAGGGTTTCTCTGTGTAACAGCCCTGGCTATCCTGGAAATCCCTTTGTAGATCTACCCGGCCCCCAACTTTAGCCCAGTAGCAGATGATTCTCTGTGAGTTTGAGGCTAGCCTGGTCTATAAATGATACCAGGCTAGTCAGTATTTTATAGTGAGGTCCTGACTCAAAACTACCACCCACTCCAAAAAGAAAACAAAAGAAAAACAAAAGGAAAAGAGGGTTGGTGCTGCGGCTCAGAGTTTGCATGCTGTGGCTAGGGTATGCAAAGTCTTGGGGTTCAGTCCCCAGAACTGTGTGTGTGTGCCTACGCGTGCGCGCACGTGTACACACACACACACACACACACACATACACACAATAGTTTAGTATCTTGAGGTCTGTACTTAGGAGCAACAAATTTCCTGAGAATTGCCAAAAAAGAAGGACTCCAGACCCATGTTGGGTGAGCCGATTCCAGGGAGGCTTCTCCTGTCCCTCTGTGCACCTCTCCTGGTTGGCAATAAGGAGAGGAGGCTCCACTGTGGAGTGAGGAGAAATGCAGCCTTTCTCTGATTGCATGAACGATAATGGCTAAATCTGTAGTGCCTAAAGGGGATGGACAGAAGGCAGGCGCCCAATAGTCCTTCTCCACCTGGCTGCTCGGGAGACCCTAGGAAAACTCTGACCCCACCCTGGAGGGCTCTTAGATAATATGGGGCATTGCATCAAGTAGCTGTAGTGTGGATCGCTGTGGCAGGACCTGCTGCAGTCATCGGTGACCTGAAATGCATTTACTGAGGGCTTTCCAACCCCTTAGGTCTGCCTGGGCCTATGAAGACAAAGACCCCCCAAGACCAATGAGCAGATGCCCCAGCAGTTGGCCAGGATCGTCTGTTGAACACGCCCTCGGCTGCCCCACCCACCAGGTAGGTCTGGGAAACGTGGACCTTGAGGACAGATGGGCCGTGTATCCAGACTCTTAGAACCCTGGCTGACACCCAATGTGTGGAGGTTTTTTGTTGTTTTTGAGATGGGGTCTGATTCCATAGCTAGTCTGGCCTTCTACAAGGACAGTCCCCTGCTTCAGCCTCCCAAATGCCAGTATTGCGGGTCTGAGCCACCATGCAGGGCTCGGTATGGAGCCTGTCTCTGCAGCACCAAGATGCTCTGGCTTCAGACAGGTGATGCCGGCAGCCAGGCTCGGGCTAGAGTTTCCTGCCTAGAGTGTGAAGCTTCCCGAGCTTTAGAGGCAGAATCCAAGATGTTAGCATGTGGCTTCTCATTTGGTCCTCTCTGCTCTGCCAAAGACACATTTCAAATGTTCCTTCCCTGTGTCCGTGGCGCTGTTTGCCGAAGCTCTGCTTTTCTCCCAGCTCTCTCCTCACCTGGGGGCCCTGCTGTTGACCCTGCCAGGTGCAGTTGCTGACTTTCCCCGGTTATCTTTCCTTGTGGCCAGCTGCCCAACCCCGCACGGCTCGGGTGCCCGGGGTTAATGAGGTGCCAGGCGTGACTCAGTGTTTGATTTTCCTTGTGTCCAGCTCATTGCCTCTGATAGGAATGCCTCTTCTGACCTTCAAGAACTGAGCATTTAGTACTCCGGAGAATGTACACAGATTTTGTTGTGGTAAAAAATATTACATGATAAGACATGATTGTAACTCCTGAACAGTGCAGATTGTGAGCGTGGGCTCAGCCTGAGTCGCATAGTAAGACCCTATCTCAAAAACAAAACAAAAACCATGGGGGTGGAGAAGTTGGGCAGCTGTTAAGTAGTTGTTGTTCTTCCAGAAGACCAAGTTTCAATTCCCAGACCCACACGTCAGCTTTCCGCCTTCCGTAACTCTATTATTCTAGCACTAGAGTGAAACAGGATAAGAGGTGAGGCCAGCCTTGACAACAAGTTTGAGAGCAGCCTGGACTATGCAAGACCCTGTTTCAGAACAAATAAACATTTTTATTGTCTTCTAAAGTAGATGTGCCTCTTTTACTAGTGAGGAAACTGAGGTACAGTCAAATCAGATCATTGTCTCAGGTCACATACTTAGGAGCAAGGCTTTACCCCAGAACCTACCTTCACTCTAGATCTCATTTGTGTTTTTGTTTGTTTTTCAAGATAGGGTTTCTCTCTGTAGCCCTGGCTGTTCCAGAACTCACTCTGTAGACCAGGCTGGCCTTGAACTCTCAGATCAGCCTTCCTCTGCCTTGTGAGTGCTGGTATCAAAGATGTGTGCCACCACTGCCCAGCCCAGTATTAAAATAACTAATAGTATTTTAATGTTATTTTAACTTAGCACTGAGGAGGCACGGGCAGGTGGATCTCTGAGTTCAAGGCAAACCTAGTCTTCCATAGTGAGTTCCCAGCCAGCCAAGACTAAATAGTGAGACCGTATCTCATGAAAAAGTTCCATTAAAACGGGAGTCTAGATCTTAAGTTGTTGTGTGTAGCTTGTGCTACTCCACCTAAACCGGGAACAGGCCACACTGCCAACCCCCACACAGCTTCCCTTGAATCCACAGAAAAAAGACACAGACACACACATTGTTCATTTTCACCTTGCCTTCTTGGCACAATTGCTGGGCATTATTAAACTCCCGAGGCCATCATACCCTTATCAATACTCTTAGCTCTGTACCTCCCGCCTGCCCTAAACTTTAGTTGCTCAGTTACATCTAGTCCCTGCTGAACGCCCCGGACTGCTCGCCCGTAGGAGCGGCCTGTGTCGAGATCTCACATGCTGATCAACTTTTCCCCATCAGAAGCATGGCGAACCTTGTCTCTCCTTCCTTGCATCTCTTTGCTTGTCTCCAGGGCCCAGAAGTCCCTCTCATTCCCTCTGCCCAGCAATTGGCCCATGGTTTCTTTACTGACAGATCAAGAACTAGTTGGTGAACAGGACCTTAGTATCAGAACCTACATTTTGCCACAGACTTTTTCTGGGGAAACATCTATTCACCCCAGAAGGGGGTGAATAAGTTTTTCTTAGTTTCTAAGAAGAATGTGGGTGAAGGTCACAGAAGCAGAGAAGGCTGAAAAGCAGCTGAACAGCTGAAGTCCCCCCCACCCCCCACCCCCACCCCCTCCCGGCTCTAGAGGGCTCTCTCTGCACAGCTTGCAGGCGGCAGGTCTGAGATTCTCCTGAGCACTCGGCTGGTCATAGTCTCCTCCCCTGGGAGCTGTTTCCTCTTTCTGTAAAGCTTGGAAGAGTCCTTCTAGAATCTTCCACTTTGCCTTCCCATCCCCACTGAAGATAATGTTTTCATCAGAGCAATCTGCTTTCTGACAGATCTCTTGGTTGCCCATTTGTGAGGGTATTGGCTTCATCAGACTGGTGCACATCCTTTCCTATCTGCATGCCTGACTTAGGAATAGGTGGGGTGCCGGGCAGTGGTGGCGCATGCCTGTAATCCCAGCACTTGGGAAGCAGAGGCAGGTGGATTTCTGAGTTCGAGGCCAGCCTGGTCTACAGAGTGAGTTCCAGGACAGCCAGGGCTATACAGAGAAACCCTGTCTCAAAAAACCAAAAAAAAAAAAAAAAAAAGGAATAGGTGGGGCGTGGCTAAGGAAGGACTCTAGTGGACCTTTTTGCATGAGGAAGCTGAGCTGTAGTGTCCAGTCAGCTGGAGCTGAAGGATCACCTGTGATTAACAAGAGACCAAAACCACTAAAGTCAAACCTTTGTTTGTGGGGACAGTTGATGCTGGTCAGCTGGAGCTGAGCAATTGGAGGGGATGGAGACCAGCCCCACTGAGGTAAAGTCTTTTGGGAAGTGTTACCTTGGGGTCAGCAATCAGGAGCTGTGTTCCAGAGGCAGCCCAAGGAAGGTTGTACCTCAGGCTGGCACTATGGAGCTGAGTAGTGTAAGAGTCTTTAAGATGGAACCAAGTTTTGAAGGCATGAAGACGTCATGGAGAACATCTGAGGCTTGGCACTGTAAGAGGCCAAGAGAAGCCGGGCGGTGGTGGAGCACGCCTGTGATCCCAGCACTCTGGGAGGCAGAAGCAGGTGGATTTCTGAGTTCGAAGCCAGCCTGGTCTACAGAGTGAGTTCCAGGACAGCCAGGGCTATACAGAGAAACCCTGTCTCGAAAAAACCAAATCCAAAAAAAAAAAAAAAAAAAGAGGCCAAGAGAGGCAGTTGATGAAAGGTGCAGCCTCAGTAGCAGTTGTAGGCCCCGGACGGAAGGGATCATGCAGAGAAGTTGAGACTTGCCACCATGAAGTAAGCCCCAGAGGTTGTTAGTGAAAGTGCAGCCCAGTGGCCACAGAAGTCCCCGGCATTTTGGAGAAGCCAGATGGGGCAGAGCCTGCCCGAGCTTAGGAGACCAGCCTGTGCTGCAGAGGACTGAGCTGGAGAGGTGGCCCGAGCCCCTTGGAGGAGCCCAGGGGGCCGAGGAAGGATTGCAGACGTTTACAGTTAGCTTGGCTTTACTTTGTTCAGATCATGGCTGTGCCCTGCTGCTTCCCTGTTTTGTTTTGTTTGCTTGTTTGTTTTATTTCATTTTGAGACAGGGTTTCTCTGTAGCCTTGGCTGTCCTGGAACTCTGTAGACCAAACTGATTCTGCTGGATTGAGAAGTGAGTGCTGCCCCCACCCCACCCCACACAAGGCACACTCATTTTCTTCCTGTTTTTTTTTTTTTTTTCTTTTTCGAGACAGGGTTTCTCTGTGTAGCCCTGGCTGTCCTGGAATTCACTCTGTAGACCAGGCTGGCCTCGAACTCAGAAATCTGCCTGCCTCTGCCTCCCAAGTGCTGGGATTAAACATTCTTCCCTCATAAAGTAATAAAGTACTTAATTTGTTTTTGATTTTACAGGAGCCCACAATTGAGAGATTTTTACCCTTTCTTTTTTATGGGATTTTAATGTTTTACAGAGAATTTGGATTTTAAAAGAGACTGGTTATTTTAGAAGAGACAGCATTTAAAGTGTTTGAATTTGTAAAAAAAAAAAAAACTGTGGGACATTTAACGTTTGCGAGGTGTTTTATAGTGTGAGTTTTTTATTAATGTGTATTATTTGTAGCGGATGAACAAGAAAGGAAAGGTTGTGACTTAATAGTGATGTGTTTGTGTATCAAGTTGACAAGGGCTCAGTTGTCCTGGATAGTTTTATGCCAAGGTGACAAAAGCTAGAGTCATTGAAGAAGAGGAACCTTAATTAAGAAGATGCCTCCTTAAGACTGGGCAAGCCCCGCCGGTCGGTGGTAGCACATACCTGTAATCCCAGCACTCTGGGAGGCAGAGGCAGGCAGATTTCTGAGTTCGAGGCCAGCCTGGTCTACAGAGTGAGTTCCAGGACAGGCAGGGCTACACAGAGAAACCCTGTCTCGACAAAACCAAATTAAAAAAAAAAAAAATCCAAAAAAAAAGACTGGGCAAGCCCCTGGCACATTTTCCTAGTGATTGATGGGGGCCTTCCATTGTGGGTGGGGCCATCCCTGGGCTGGTGGTCCTGGAATTTATAAGAAAGCAAGATGAAGCCAGGCGGTGGTGGTGCACGCCTGTAATCCCAGCACTTGGGAGGCAGAGGCAGGCGGATTTCTGAGTTCGAGGTCAGCCTGGTCTACCGAGTGAGTTCCAGGACAGCCAGGGCTACACAGAGAAACCCTGTCTCAAAAATCAAAAAAAAAAAAAAGAAAGAAAGAAAAGAAAGAAAGCAAGATGAATGCTTTAATCCCAGCACTCAGGAGGCAAAGTCAGGTGGATCTCTGAGTTCAAGGCCAGCCTGGTCAACCAAGTGAGTTCCAGGACAGTCAAGGCTACGCAGAGATAGCTTGTCTCAAAAACAAACAAAATAAAACAAAAAAAAAAATAAACAAAAGCAAAAAAAAAAAAAGGAAGGAAGGAAAAAAAAAAGAAAGAAAGAAGCCAGCTGAGCAAGCCATGAGGAGCAAGCCAGTGTGCAGCCACTCTCCTCCACGGCCTCTGTGTCATCAGCCCCTGACGCCCTTCAGTGACGCCACGATGAGGGGAAAGTGGGAGCTAACGAAGCCCTTGCCTCCCCATCTTGCTTTTGGCTGTGGTGTTTCATCACAGCAATGGTAACATTGACTAAGACAGAGACATCATCTCAAGACACAGACAGGATAGCAGAGATGGCCTGGGAGTTAGAGCCCCTGAACCCACAGAACCCACAGAAGCTGCAGGAGAAGACCTGTCTCCTCCGAGTTGTTCTGGGAGCTCCGTGCTGTGGCAGGGACGTACAATAATGCTAATTAATAATCTGTTTCCTCTTAGAAAAAGGGGGGAGGGGATAAAACTGTAATTTGCCCTGTGCGGCAGCTCACTGCCAGCCTTACCCATTTCATTTCTTACACAGTGACCACAGTTAAGCTCTGGAATGTGCTCAGAATGATGGATAACAAGGATTTAGAAGCTGAAATACACCCCCTGAAGAGTGAGGACAAGAAATCACAGGAAAACCTAGGAAACCTACCGAAAAATGAGGGTGCCTTGAAGAGCAAGCCCGTGCCTTCCCGCCTGTCACGGTGCCGCACGGTGGCCTTTTTCCTCTCCCTGTTCATCTGCCTCTGTGTGGTGTTTGTGCTCTCGTTCATCATCCCGTGTCCAGACCGTCCTTCCTCTCAGGGCACATGGAGGCTCGACTACAACGATTCAGGTGAGCCTGCGGGGAGGAGCCCTCCACACTGGGTTCCGGACCCGTCCCTCGCCATGGCCTGGTCCGGGGGTCTTTGACAGTCAGCCCTGAGTGGCTTCTGGGTTTACCTCTGATCCTGGAGACTTTAGGATCCTTTAGGGGAACTGGAAGCACTCTCGTGGTCAGGTAAGGCAGGCTTTAATAGAAGCAGTTCAATGGACACGGCCTGGCTGAGGGCTTAGAGAAGGCGCCGTCAGCCGTGGAGAACTGTGCCAGTCGCTCGAGTGCACCAGACACGAGTGCTGAAGCAGATATCACAGTTTCCTGCCCGTGAGATTAACCTGTGAAAAACAACTGGAACACTTTCAATTTTTTATTTTATTTTATCTTTTTAATTTTTATTTAGAGGCGAGTTCTCAGCCTCAGGTGGCTTTGGATACACTGTAGATCCGGGCTGGTCTTGAATTCCTGCCTCCCACCCCAACCAACTGCTAGGATTGTAGGAATGTGTGTGAGCCACACTTGGCCTCATGTGGTGCAGGGGACTGAACCCAGGGCGCCCGGAATGGCAGGAACTCACTCCACCACCTGAGCTGCAACCCTAGCCCCCAACTCCTGCTCTTTTAACAAATTAATGTATTATTTCATTTATTCATTCATTTGAAATTTAATATTTTAAAGTATTCACTTTGAATACTTTAGTATTAGTTATAAAGGGACTTTTTTTTTTTTTTTTTTTTTTTTGGATTTGGTTTTTTCAAGACAGGGTTTCTCTGTATAGCCCTGGCTGTCCTGGAACTCACTCTGTAGACCAGGCTGGCCTCGAACTCAGAAATCCACCTGCCTCTGCCTCCCAGAGTTCTGGGATTACAGGCGTGCGCCACCACTGCCTCCTGTATTATAGAATTTTAACTATTAGGATCTGATCCATTTTGAAGTTTTGAGTATGATAAATGTCCAACTTCACCTTCTCAATGTTTGGTTTTACTAAAAGCTCACAGCTGAGTCCTAGGATGCGGGGCACGGATGTCAGCATCCCATGCTGGCCCTGGAGGGCCGTCGTCTGAACAGATGTTCAGATTTCTTTCATGTTTTGTTGTGTTTTGTTGTTTTTTTGTGTGTGTGTGTTTTTTTTTTTTTTTTTTTTTACTTACTTTTTGAGACAAGATCTTTCTTTGTTGCCCTGGCTGACCTGGAACTTTCTGTATAGATCAGGCTAGCCTCAAACTCAGAGATCTGCCTGTCTCTGAAGAAACTGCTTGGACTAGTAAGGAAGATCCTGCTCTTATTGGTGGCAGGGGACTGCACAGTGGGAACACCAAACCAGTCAGAGCATTCAACTCCATCTTCCCAGGGACAGGCATGGCGCTGCGTGGGGCATAACTTGGGCCTTTCTTTTTCAGTCACGTATGACTTTCTGGCTTTGGGAGACATAAACAGAGACAAGATTCAGGATGTTCTTTTTCTTTATAAAAATACCAACAGCAGTAACAATCTCACCAGATCCTGTGCTGATGAAGGTAATTCCTGTTCTGTCTACTGTGGTGGCCGCACGGGAAGAGGGCTCTTTATCCTGGCTCACCTTTTCGTCTGGGGCCTTGGAACCCCTTCATCATATTTTCTTCCTGATAGAATCGATGAGGTCATACTGTCAGCTCCCTTACTCCACCTGGGGCCACCACAGTGCCCTGTGAGGCCCAGGGATGTGGGGTGACTGAGGGAAATGGGCTGTCACGTGGCTGAGGCACAGAAGAGGGAAGACAGGAGGTGGCATACCACGGTCTGAGACTGACAGAGTGGCTGCCACCTCTGCCCTCCAGGTCTTTCCACTCCCTGTGCCTTTGTGGCCGCAGTGTCAGGGGCCAATGGCAGCGTGCTCTGGGAGAGGCCCGTGGCCCAAGATGTCGCCCTTGTAAAGTGTGGCATGCCACAGACACCGGACAGCGAGGCGTCTTCTGCCTGTATCCTCGTGGGGAGACTTGGTTCGCTCATCGCACTCAGTTTCTTCACAGGTCAGCCACCTGGGGACGGTTCCTGATGGGTCTCATTGGAGGGGTCGGCCCTGGCTCTCGCCCAGGGCTTGGTGACTTGGTAGGAACCAAGTGAGGGTGTGACCATTTGGAAGTCAATGATGTCACCTCTTTCAGCTGCTTTGCCATATTGTAGCTGGGTCTTTGCAACCACAGTTTGCATCTTGTTAAGGATGCTGGCAGAGACAACTACTGTTGCCTGCTGTGAGGTAACAGATACCTGCTTGGGCTGGGGAGGGCTGACCTGAGCCCCTCTGCTCCTAGAGCAAGTTCTGAGCCCGAGCGAGAAAGGCATACCCACCCAACTTTTCTGTGGGTTCCTGGGGATCCGAAGTCTGGTCCTCACACTTGCCTGGCGAGTGCTTTAACCACTGAGCCATCTCCCTGCTTTGCTGCCTTTTTAGGTTTTTGCAAGGTCTCACTATGTAGCCCAGGCAGGCCTTCTCCTTGCAACAAGCCTTCCAAATGCTGAGATTGCAGGCATGAGCTGCTTTTTCAAGTGGCGGCCTAGTTGTCCCTGTTCTTCCTCAGGAAGCACCTTGGGCTGCTTGTGCACACTCCTGTGTCTGAAGTGGCCTCAGGCTCCCAGGGATGGATGTTCTCCTGTGAGTCTGCCATTCCTTTGTCATGGGATTTGGAGCCACTGTGTGTTTGGTTTTAGGAGAAACCCTGTGGAGCCATCCCAGCAGCTTTAGTGGGAACGCTTCCATCCTGAGCCCTCTGCTGCAGGTGCCTGACATCGACGGCGACGGTGCTCCAGATCTACTGCTCCTCACCCAGGAGGGACAGGAGGTGATCAGCTTAGTTTCAAGGACCCCAGGCCCACGTGCCTCCAAGCCCCTTCTCTACTTCCTCATCCACCTCTCCCTAAAGAGAATCTGTGTGACCACCCAGCAGTGGGTCCTCCTGAGGCCCTGTGTCCTGAGGTCCACACATGCAGCATACACCACCCATGAGTAGCAGAATGCACAGGGGCCTATGTGTGGCTTGGTGAGCTTCGATCCCACAGCTGCCATGCCTCCCAGGCAGGCTGTGCAGCACAGCCACACACGTTCTGTGTCGGTCACTCTTTCCAAAGTACTTTGTCCCCAGACCCAGTGAATGTTGACTGCCTTCTCCTCTAAACCCTAAAGTTCCCCTGGCCCACCCATGGAGCTGCTTCTGTCTCTCCCCTACCGCCCTTTGCTATGCAGGTCAGTGGAGCTATCTATTCAGGTAGCACTGGGTACCAGATTGGCCACAGAGGCAGCCTTGGTGTGGATGGAGATGGTGTCGCCCTCCTTCATGCGACCAGAACTGGTGCTCAGTACATTCTCCTGCCCTGTGGTATGCTGGATGCTGCATTCTTGGGATCCTGGGCTGAACACTGGGTTTGGGGCTAGAGAAAGAAGCATACAGAGCAGTTGGTGACTGGCCCTTGCAGCCATTCCTGTTTGTGAGCTAATGCTTAATTGTCAGGAAGCCCAAGGGATAAATCAGGTGTGGCACATGTGGTTCCAGAAGTGGGACTGATGGATGCACCTGGTCCCCATGGTGACTGCCCTTCTGTGTTTTGAATAGCAAGTGCCCTCTGTGGCTTCTCTGTGAAGGGCCTCTATGAGAGAATTACTGGGAGAGATGGCCATTTTAAGGAAGACCCCTCCTGGGAGAAAATACTCAATCGCTCTGCCCACAGGAGGCTTCTGCACAGGTTTGTTGACATATTTGTTTAGCTATTTCTTTTTTATTGTTGTTTTGTTTTGTTTTTTGGTTCAAAACAGGGTTTCTCTGTGTAGCCCTGGCTGTCCTGGAACTCACTCTGTAGACCAGACTGGCCTCGAACTCAGAAATCTGCCTGCCTCTGCCTCCCAAGTGCTGGGATTACAGGCGTGTACCATCACCGCCCAGCTACTTGTTTAGCTATTTTATTGGGTTCTTATATCTACTTCTCTTCCAACCCTTATTCCATCCTAATCCCTTCCAACTCCCCAACACTAGGTAGGAGAGAAAGGTTAGAGGGGAAAGGGAGTGTATAACTCTGTAGGCCACTTCCTGATGATCAGGGACATAGGGTTCCTAGGGGCAAGTCCAGTCTTCATCATCAGAATATCCTTTAATCCAACAATAGCAAACCAGCAATCCAGGAAACACAACAGCGGGATCAGCAGCAACAGGGGCAGCAGCAGTCTCCACAGGCCCCTTGATGCTCTCCCATTTAAACCTTCTCCAGAGTCCCCAGAATTAAACTATCTGCAGCTAGCAAAAATCACATCCCTGCTGGTATTTGAGGCAAATCATAATCAGCTGCTTTGAAGTAGCCTCTATCCCACTCCTGAGATTAAAACAAAAAATATTCACATAACATAACTAACTGGGTTTTTAAAGAAACCAAAACTTTCACTGCACAGCTTTGTCTGACACACAGGCCTTAGTTAGGGACAACCTTATGTGGGGGCACAGGCCGGCCAGGCCAGGGCCTTGCAGTACTGTGAGGCCCTCATCTGAGTACTTTACTCGGAAATGAGAAACTGGCAAACAAAGGCAGAGAAAGAGTCGAGTCGAGACGGCTGGGGTGGCTCTGTGATAAGAGTGTTTGCCCAGCACATCTGAGTCGCTGGCTTTCATCCCCCAGTCTGGAGAAGAATCTGGTATGGGAGGCTCATCCCTGCTCCACACACAGAAGCTCGTTCTTTCAAGTCAGGGAACTGAGAAACATGGGGGTATATTCTGGGGGCCTGAGGAAAGTCACCCCCAGCAGGCCTGTCTTAAAGGGCCCATCCCAAAGACCACTTATGTCTATCTCCCCACCCCCACCTCTTTGTTTAGCTCTGGAACAGTTCGCTACCTGATGAATGTCCCCGGGAAAGCTGGCCAGGACTTGCTTCTTGTGAGCTCTGAGGCCTGTATGTTGCTGGATGGACAAGATCTCATGCCCAGGTGGACTCTTGGTGTAACTCAGGTTCTGAGGTATGTGTAGTAACTGCTGAGCTTGATCAGGTACCCCCTGCTCAGGGCCTCAGCCTGTGCTGCTGACTGGCAGGGATGATGGGCAGTGGGCTGGAAGTCCGGTGTTCTCCTGCCTGTCCTGGGATCTGTCCTGGGATCCTCAGAGGGGCTGCTGAAACTGCTGGTCATGGTCTCCAGCCCCTTATTCTGGGTCCTGTCCCCCTCATCTGGGTCCCAGGCCCCTCATCCTGGGTCCCTGCCCCTCATCCTGGGTCCCCACCCCTCATCCTGGGTCCCCGCCCCTCATCCTGGGTCCCTGCCCCTCATCCTGGGTCCTGGTGTAGGTAGCTCCATTTTAATCCAGGAGCATGCAGCCATGAAAACTTCATCTCATATCCCTCTACCAAGACCTTCTATGAGGTCTTCTTCCTTAATCCTTTCAGAAAACCTATACTCGGCCACTACAAACCAGACACCTTGGCTGTGGTAATTGAAAATGGAACGAGCATTGATAGACAGGTAGGCTGGACTTCACTGTGAACCGAGAGTCTCCCTCGTGTGGCTCATGAGCACACAGTGCTGAGCCTGAGATTCTGCCCTCAGATGGTGAGGTGGTTTGTGGCTAGCATGGCTGGGCTACACATTCCTATGTAAGCTGCGGCTGTCTGTCAATAATGTCCCCACCCTCCCCAGATCCTGCTTCTGGACCTCAGTACTGGGTCTATGCTGTGGAGCCAGCCCCTCCCCAGCCTGCCCGGGGGGCCGCCCTCTACAAGCCTGATGACTGCAGACCACCGCTCAGCCTTCTTCTTCTGGGGCGTCCGTGACCTCGTGAGCACTAATGAGATGGTACGGGGTCGCACAGTTGGGATACCCCATGTTGGATGGGAGATCAGAGGGGCAGGACCCAGATCCCCCTGGAAGCTGCCAGGGCTGGGCCTGCAGAAGACAGCTGAGTGCAGACCTGTTGGTGGGCTGCGGGCCAAGGGGGAATGTCCCGAAGGGCCTTGGGGCTCTTGGAGGAGCTCGGAGGTAGAAGCAGACCTGTAATAGGGAGGGCAGGTGCTGGTGAACGCTCACAGAGCCAGGGCCAGGAGCGGGGAGGCAGGGGCTAGCAGGTGTTCTCGGAATGGGCGTTAGCCTTCTGGGGGACATGGTAGACATAGCTGTGAACAAGGTTACTTGGATAGCAGTTTCTGAGGGTACCCCGAGAGCTGCCCGGGAAGGTTCCAGAGTTCAAAGGCCTGCTGAGCTGTGGCTATGGCCCAGATAACAACAGGCGAGTGGGAACCCTTGCTGCTCTCACCTCAGGATCCCCAAGACATGCAGCACAGCCTGTATATGTTCCACCCGACCCTGCCTGGCATCCTGCTGGAGCTAGCCAACGTGTCCGCCAACATTGTGGCCTTTGATGGTAAGCATGGGCCCAGGCGCGGGGCCAGGGCTTCCCTTCCTGGCTTGCTCTGGCTGGTCCTGAGCAGTGCTGACTGTCCCCCACAGCGGTCCTGTTTGAGCCAAGCCGCCACGCTGCCTATGTGCTCCTGACCGGCCCAGCAAGCTCAGACGTGCCTGGCCTGGTCTCTGTGACCAAACACAAAGTGCGAGACCTTGTCCCAGGCAGTAGAGTGATTCACTTGGGCGAAGGCAGCTCAGACAGTGACCAGGCTATCCGCGACCGATTCTCCCGACTACGGTACCGGAGTGAGTTGTAGGTGGTGTCAGCTGGAGCACACGAAGAGACTCCAACTGTGAAAACGAAGCCTCTTGGAAAGTTGGCCTGCCCTCGGCCTTCATGCTGACCTCACTGCTCGCCCTGGTGACTCTGGCCCTCTGGGAGCTATGGCCTTACCGGTTCTACCCAAGCATGTTGGGGGCACCTTCCAGCCTCCTGCCTCTCACTGTGTGCTTCATCTGATCTGGTCAAGTAAGACTCCCTAGACCAGCTCGGGCAAGTCAGTCCCTCAGGAGGCTCCTTCATCATGTACTGCCTCCGAACCCTCTCACAGGAAGCTACCACTGTGTGGTGTGCTGCTTCCTAGCCCGTCCAGTCCAGCCTGGTTTCTCCCGTGTCTACACTGTCCCTTGGGTCATGAAGCTCAGGGCTGTAGCTGGAACCTGAGGCTGCTTCCCCAAAGCAGAAGGGAGCGTGTCTCCAGAAAGTGCATAACACTGAGTCTGACCAGGCAGAAAGGAGCCATCCTGGAGCGTCTGGGTGCACTCGAGGGATGTATGGACTGCGTGCTGAGTCAGCCCCTCCCCCTCCCAGTACACTGGACCTGCTGACTGCACAAGTCCCTGCACCCTCGCACTGCGGCGGGCACAATCCCTTTCCCTACTCTGGTGCTTACCTGATGACGGTCTCACCTTGTGCCTTGTTGCTCCTTGAAGCCCAAGGGCCACAGAGCAGCTTTGCCCAGACCAGATCCCTAGCTCTGTAGCCAAAGCGGTCCCATGACCCCAGCCACCATGGAAGCCAACACAATAAACAATTTGCACTGATGGGGAAAGCCCTGGTAGTCCAGCGTGAGCCGGTCTGTCTGCATATCTCTCTGTCCCCAACAAGGGGGGGGGGGTTCTTCTAAGTCATATGCTCTGGGTTCTGTTATGGGATGCTATGAAATGAAAGTCAGGTGAGCATTGGCTGTCACAGCAGAGGAGTGCCCGGAGGGCTTCAGGGCCTGGCCTAAGTGTCAGTCCTTCTGAGAACCCTTCCGAGTGTGCTAAACATAGACTTGTTCTCATAACTGCACATGTACAGAAGCCCAGAGTGTGCACAGGTGTGCCTGTGGTGTCAACGTGATGGCTGAGGTTGGTGATGTTTTCAAGCAGGAAGTTGGTCCCTCAGCCCTGTAAAGTAAAGATAACCCAGCATACCGTAGCCCTGACGGAAGGGAGATAGGGAAGGGGGGTGTACCTCCAGATTTCTGGAGCCTGGCTCTCCACTACACAGGATGAGGTGCCGGGTCCAAGGGCACCCACGTCTCTCCGCGCCAGTGAATTGTGCCCCACACCTCGCTCTTCCCCACAGCCCACATAGTGGCTGCCAAGAACAGTGACCTGTTGATGGCCATTAAGGGGCTGAATGACCCTCTAGCCAGCCATGTTTTCTTAGGTTCCCCGGGCTTGCTCTGCGGCTGGGCACACCTGCAGGGGACACTGGCAGGTGGCAGCATCCTGTCTACCCACAGCTTTCCCCAGGTTTCTGGCGCTCTGCTGCACTCACACACCCATCCTTGGTGCCCTTTCTCCTCCACTGAAGCCTGAGGCGGGCTGGGTCACTCATCAGCCCGAACTAGACAGGCGCCACCCACAGTAACCACTTAAAAAAAAAAACATTGCTTTATATGTGAATAGGGGTATATATGGAAATCCGAAGGCAATCTGTGGGAATCACTTCTCTCTACCATGAAGGTACCATATAGGGAACTGAACTCAGGTCACCAGGCTTAACAGCAATCACCTTTACCCACTGAATCATCTCACCACCCCCATGGTGGCCACTTTTTATACCAGAACCACACCCTTGATCTCCCCCAAACCCTCTTCACACACATACACACCAATATACGACATGTTCACACCACAGATGCCACATGCCACAAGCAACCTGCACACCTGCCACTCCTACCACATAGCACCCACCATGCACTGAGCCGCATACAGTCAAGCCTGGGCAAGCTGGGCCCACAGAAGGATGGACTATGCAAGGGCCTGAAACTTTTATTTCTGTAGAAATGGGTTGTGAGGGGGAAGACTAGAAAACAGCCCTGTTGGGAGCTACATGGCAGAAGGAGGTACCATCTTTATTTCTACCACTGGGGCTGGGGGGTGGCAATGCTGGTGACACAGGACAACCTGGACAGAAAGGCGGGATGCCAGGGCTGTCAGCTGGACAAAGACTTGCCCTGAGAGCTCTGGGAGCCCCACAGTCAGGACAACAACGTGGAGTTGCCTTTCTGTGGATCTGATCAGAAGACAGGTGGAAGAGATGCCGTGCATGGCAGTAAACCGGCACCTGCTGCAGACAGTCTCCTAAGGAGCCACTGGGTATAGCCTGAGGAGAATTACACAGTGGAGGGGCCTTCCTGAATGGGGTGGCATGCCAAGAGACTGAACCTCCTCGTTCTAGAGTTGAGATGGTCTCCTAGTCCTGAAGACTACAGAATACCAGGAACTCTGAGGACTTTGATTTTACTTTTCTTCTAGGACAAGTTCTGTCCTGGCAAGGATCAGCCAATGAAATCTTCCCCTAGGAATCAGCTGGAACAATCTCTTCTAGGGGGTGGGGGTGGGGGGCTTACTTGGAGGCTAAAGGGCCTCATAGCAAGGCTGGGCCCTCTAAGGAGATACCAGTGATAGGGGTGTCTCTGTCAGGAGATCACTACCCCACAGGGTGTCTGTCAGGCAGGTGATCGTAAGGTAAGGTGCACAGCAAGAGCCACCTACTTGTCCCCATCGCCACTGGCAGGGAAGCTGGCTGCTGCAGGCTCCCCAGGGGCAGACTGGAGAGCAGGGCTGGGGCTTGAGTGCAGAGGCTTCCGCAGGAATGCAAAAGGCCTGAGGACAGGGAAGCGCTGAGGGCACAGGGCTCCTCCCTGCAGGCTCCTCCCTGCACAGTGGGCACAGGGAAGCAGCTAGGCTCACCAGCGCTTTGTCTCCAGAGGGCTCACAGCTTCCTCCAGGAGGCCCTTGTACATGTCAGACTTCAGGAACCTCGGATAGGAGTCCTGCAAGGAACAGTGACTGTCCAGTCTCTGACTCAGCATTGCTAGGACAACCTTCTGCTCATAGGCCCTGTAGGACATGGTGCTAGGGGCCAGCTCTCCAACACTAGCCCAAACCAGGACCTAGAGAGACCTCACACCCATCTGGTGGAGTCACCAGATTGCAAAATGTGGGCAAGAGACACCACATTCACACAGAAGGTGAATCTAGCACCTCCAGCCAGGGAGGAGGAGCCTGAGTGCTCCTTCTACAGAAGGAGGACGAGGATGTGGGATTCTAGCTGCGCAACTACAGCTAAGCAAGGCTGATGGTTCACACCTGCAATGCCCAGGGGAGGGGCATAAACTCATGGATAGCCTGGGCCACATAGACAATAAGTCGCCATGCTCTAAAGGGAAGAGCACTTCATAGAAAAATCTCGAAAACCCTCACTAGAGTCCAGGTATAGTGGTGCATACTGTTAATCCCAGCACTCAGGAGATAGGCAGGCATTGTGAGTTCAAAGCCAGCCTAGTCTACATAGTGAGTTCCAGGACAGCCAGAACTATGTGGAGAGACCCTGCTCAAACAAAATAAGACAAAAACCACACCGAGAGAAGAAGGCCACCAAGGTCTGGGGAGACATGGGATGTGACCATCAAGATGACTGAGTCAAGAGGAGGGAGGACTCACAAGTCAGGGCTGAGGGACATACAGAAACCCACTTTTCTTTGTTGATGCTGTTTTTTATTTTTTGAGGCATGGTTTCTCTGTGTAGCCCTGGCTGCCCTGAAACTCTCTCTGTAGAGCAGGCTGGCCTAGAACTCACAGAGACCTGCCTGCCTCAAGTGCTGGGATTAAAGGTGCGCACTACCATGCCTGGCTTTTATTAGTTTAGGGTTGGTTGGTTTTTTTTTTTTCCCCGAAAACGTTTTTTTAATGGTGTGATGGTGCATGTCTGAAATCCTGGCACTTAGGGGTAGAAACAGGATTGAGAGTCAAAGTCACTTGTAGCAAATTCAGCAAAATAGGTCTGAACTATAGGAGGCTGTCTCTAATGACGCTGTGGCAGTTAATTGCTGTGGGTTGAAACTTATTAAATATGTTGAAATCTATGATTTTTTTGAGACAGGGTCTCATTCTGTAATCCAGGCTAATCTTGAACTCACACAGATCCACCTGCCTCTGACTCCTAACAGCAGGAATATGCCCCCCATGTCCTAAGAATTCTATAAACTTATTATGATATTAAGCAACATCAGGAGGCTGAGGCAGGAGGATTACCCACATGTCAAAGGCCAGTCTGAACATTTATACATAGTCTGAGATTTCAGAATGAGATTCTGACTCAGACAAACTGAAAACCCCATTAACCACTACCAAAGATCCAGCTAATTGTTTTAAAACTGATCATTAGAGTAGAGCTTTGACTCCATCTGTCCTACCGTATGACCAGAGGGTACACAAAGGGTGGGGTGGAGAAGGGACAGCCCAGTCGAGAGAGTAGGCAATGGTGGAGTCTGAATATCACCACCACACTGGTTTACTGGTACCAGAGCAGCATGTGACGGAGGCTGTGCCCACTCCTGATGAAGCCAGACAGACAAAAACAAAACACCAAAAAACAGAACTAGAGAAAGAGTAGGGGGTCTGTGATGACTGGGACACCGGGATGTGGGAAGGACCGTGGTGGCCGGGACACCAGGATGTGCCCACCTTCTTCATGAGCATGTAGATGTGCAGCTGAGCTGCGTCCAGGACATAGCGGTGAGGCTGGCGCAGCCCCTCCAGGGTCCGCTCCATCGTCCTGCTGTCAATGTTGATCCAGCGGGCAGCTCCAGGGGCCAGGAACTGCCTGAGATAACCGATGCTACAGAGTGCCCCACGCTGGGCCTAAGGGCTGGCCAGCTTCCACTTCCACACACTTACTGATACACAGAGTCCACCAAGGCGGGGACCTGGGCCTGACTGCCAAAGCGCAGCTCCTCGCACGCCTCCCAGAAGCTGAGGTTTTCCGCTAAGGACAGGGCAGCAGTCTGGGTTAAGGGCTCTCACTGAGCTGGCTAGAGAAAACCTGGGGCAGGATCCCAGGGAGGAGCCTCCCTCCCTTGGGGCTGCCTACAGCAGGAAAGAAGGCTTCTTACCACTGAATTCCTTCTGGAGAAAGTCCATGAAGTGGTTGCGCCCCACGGGGTCATCCAGGAGCTCCCGGAAGCTGAAGCCCCATCGCTCAACGCGGAGCTTTGTGGGGGCAGCCACACTGGGAGGGAGAGATAGGGAGCAAGAGAGAGTGGGCAGTTCATCCTGCTACCAGTCCAGGGGCATTTAGAAAGGCACTCAGAGGCTGGGGGCTTACTTGGGCGCATTCATGGCCCAGTAGGTGACGTCATCTGTGATCCAGGGGTTGCTGGGCAGGCACCCTGACATGATGGGATCGTGGGGCCCATGCTGGCTGCTGAACTTCAGGTACCTGGGGGTTCCAGAGGGCAACGCAGGGTGGCCTTGGGGACAAAGCTGTATAAAGGGTCTGGGCTGAGAAGGGACCCTGGCTGCCTCTCACTCACGCCTCGAGGCAGACGGAGGACTTCACCCGGTTCCTGCACAATGCCTTCCTGAAGCACTCGATCTGGAACACCAGAGCTGAGTCAGGTCCCCGTGCTGGGCGATGGCTTCCCTACCCGTCAAGTCCCTGGACCTACCTCACACTTATAGAAATCCGGGCTCTAAGTCTGAAAGACACAGTTGGCTTGGGTTACAAAGTAACCTTCTGGGAGTCAGAAACACCACTGTTCCCACCCA
The DNA here is from genome assembly GCF_947179515.1 of Apodemus sylvaticus. NCBI lineage: Eukaryota > Metazoa > Chordata > Mammalia > Rodentia > Muridae > Apodemus > Apodemus sylvaticus. The sequence goes on from NC_067481.1 coordinate 94,819,587, forward strand.
TGGTTGAGATCTTGCCCCAGCAGGAGGTAGCAAAGAAAGCCTCAGACCTGCATCCCGATTTTTAGAGCCCTCTCCTACTAGCCCTGGGGGAGAACTCTCACGGACTTTATCCAGGGACTCTGAAGATGTTCTGCAAAACCCCAAGGCTGTCTAGAAATTGCTCACTTGTTATTAATCTGTCATATTTTCTGATGACTTCAAGAGTTTTTGTTGTTGTTGAGACATTTCTTTGGTGCGTGCTGGCCTTGAATGCACTATGGAGCTGAGGACACACTTGTATTTATGATCCTTCTGCCTTCACCTCCCAAGTACTATGATTAGAGGTGTCTACCACCATCCTTGGCACTTAAAATATTTTTGTTTGGTTGGTTTGGGGTTTTTTTTGTGGGGAAGAACAGGGAGTTGATTGTTTTATTTTATTTTATTTTATTTTATTTTTTTGAGACAGGGTTTCTCTGTGCCATAGCCTTGGATGTCCTGGAGCTTGGGCTAGCCTCAAACTCACAGAGATCCATGTGCCTCTGCCCCCCTAGTACTGGGACTAAAGATGTATGCCACTAAGCCTGAATGTTTATTTTGAGACAGAATCTTTTTATGTAGCTCTGGCTGTCTTGGAACTTGCTATATAGACCAGGCTGGCCCCAAACCCCACCTGTCCCTGCTTCTCGATGCCAGCATGCCTGGCCTTTAAAGTCTTTTAAAAGACGTGTATATTGAGAAATCTTTCTCTGGGAAACCTGGTTTAGCTGAGTCACAGTCCCTCTGGCCGGTTTGTATGACTGGACTGGAGAAGCCACCTAGTAGACTAGTAGACTGGACAACTATTCCCCTGAGCATGATTCTGAGGCAGGTGGATGACGCCTCTGACTTCCAATATCCATCCTAGCTCTCTCTGCTTTTATATACAAAAATGTTAGGGGGTGAAGTTAACAAGATGCTATGAGATGACAGGATCTTTTCTAAAAATTGAGTTGGGGTGGAGTGTGCTGTGAGCAGGGGCATTGCTGCCTACGGATGCGTTAGTTGAGGCCTGTCTGTACTGGCTCCCGCCTTCTCTAGTTTGGAGGTTACCTAAGGCTTTGGAGGGAGGGGCCTATGGACCCAGAGCCCTCAGGCCAAAGCCTTGCAGTCATCACTTCACCTCCCTGGGAACTCTGCTGCTGTTTCAGCCTGGCGGAAGAGGGTCCCGCCCTCCCCTGGGACTGGGACCACCACTTACTTGCACCAAGGAAGCAGGTGAGAGAAAAGAGGACAAGAGTTACTAAGGGAGCCTGAGGGTGGGGTCCAAGAGAAGCTGAGACCAGGCACATCATAAAATAGGGACCTTGGAGTGGCTGCATTGGGTACATTTAGGTGGATCAAATAATAGATGAATGGGCAGGTGACCGGTTCAAAGAACCCAGAAGCATGCCGAGTAGAAGGGTGTGTGTTAGAGAGAGGGTTAAAGCGGGCAGCAGTTAGAGTGAGGGGGCTGAGTATGAAGTGCTTACCATCGGCATGTGGCTGGAGTTGTAAGAGCCCCTCGCAGGACCCTGCTCCAAAACGTTAGGTGCCCCAGGCTGCAGAAGGATGATGAGATGGGGTGCTGAGCCCCCCACCCCCACAGACTTCAATGCCCATAACCGTCTGGTGTGGGAACTGACATTCCAAGGAACTTGGGAACTGAGCCCCGAGCTGGCCTTGAACCCCATCTCTCTGCCCACCCTGACTCAGGGTGACCTGCTTGGATAGTAAGCAGACCTCAAGTCATGTGCTAGGACCTGTTTCCCCGGCACTGCCCCCATCCCCCACCCTCAGTCCTTTTGCCGCAATTGAGATCAGCCTTCACCTTGTGTCCTGGGACTCTCAGTCCTGCACTGGCTCTTGTGTGTCCCTCCTTAGACAGAGTGAACCTGGCTTGTTCTGTGGTCTGGGACTAGAGGCAGCCTCAGACCTGACCATGTCACTTCTACATTGTCAACCAAGAAACAAAGACAAGTCCCCTGCGACCCACCCAAACCCTGAAATCCACCTTCCCACAGTTTAAGAAAGCAGTTTTGAGAGGGTCTTTTAGTAAAGCACACAGTCCCCGTTAGACTCCCAGGGAAACCCCTCCACTCCCATCACATGAGGACTCACAGGGGGCTTGTTCACCAGCCAGTATGTCTGCTCCTGACACGAAATGACCAGCCTGTCTCCCTTCCGGCGCTGCTTAGCAGCCCTGGGAAGAGGAGGCAGAGGTGAGAGGAAGCAGATCCTGCACTCCCCACGCTCGGCCATGGGCAGTGGAACCAGTGATGTCACGTTCTTGGCCCCGAGGCTGCTGGTGACCAGCTCGGCAAGCGACATCCTGAACATTCTGAGCTCAGTGTCCCACCAACTGTGGTGTGGTGCCTCACCGCAGCTGCTCTCGAGCCTGCATCAATACTAGATCCCACGCATGGTTAATCTTCTTGTGCAGCAGGGCATAATGTTCCTGGAGGGCAGCAGGATATATCCAGTGGATGAAGTTGCTAATCCCCACATAGGCCTACCTCTAGAATATGGGCTCAGCTCCCAGGGACATTGCAGGGAGTTAATGGTGTGTGTGTGTGCGTGTGTGTCCCTACTGGGTACAGAAACCAGCCTAACCCATTGAGGTTAAACCCGGGCTGCCTCCCCTGTTCGGAACCCTAAGCCTCTCCCTTATGGGGGCCTCCCAGTGAGGCTGCAGGGGGTGGATAGGGGTGTGTGTGTATTATCTAGAGGCCTAGGCTGCTTGCTCTGGCTCAAGAGGTGAGTGTGTGCTGGACCCAGCCTGCTGGAGGGCTCACCTTCTCATAGTCCACTAAGGCGCCTTGTTTTTGGATGTTCTTCTTAGCCAGGTAGATGGCTGGAAGGACAGGAACATAGTGTAGAGGGCCATCACTGTAACCCCACGGCCTTGCCCCGGAACCACCCGTCCCCAGCCTGGATTTACATCCATCCCACTTACCATAGTCCAGCTCAGCAGCTGGCCACAGAGTGCTTGTCCAAAAGTAGGGTGTCTTGTGTTGTGCAGGGAAAATGACGTCCAAAGACCTTCCCATTTCTCTCCCAAGTACCCACCACCACCTCATAACTCCCAGCTATGGCTGGTTAGAGGATGCATCCTTATGTGACGCTCCAGCTGACCACTGCCCATTTTGGGGGTGGTCAGGGGTTAAGATAGGGTTTCTCTGTGTAGCCCTGGCTGTCCTGGAACTCCCTCTGTAGACCAGGCTGGCCTCAAAGCCACAGAGATCAGCCTGCCTCTGCCTCCTGAGTGCTGGGAAGGCGTGTACCAACCACCACTACCCATTCTTTCTACCCGGAACTTGGGGTCCTGTAAAAGGACCACCTCCCTCACTCGGGGATGCCAGTGGAGCCAGATAATCCAAGGATGTGATCATGATCGTAGTCTGAGCTTGGGCTGGCCTGCACTCACACACTAAGGGACACTACACCCAGCAGATAATTTTTCAAGGATAAGACCTGCTGGGATCCCAGCTGAATGCCCCTCAGACACGGACCTTTGCGTGGCTGCTGCGGCACCAAAAAGTTGAAGCTCCCTGGATTTGCCTCAGTCCAGATTTTTGTGGGGAGGGGGAGCGGGCCCAGTCTAGTGACGTCACAACGTCCCCGCTCCAACCCCAGTAATCTCCACCCTCTGTAAGTAGGGGTGCACCCTGCAACCCTGGGCCTAACCTGGAACCTGTAGGGGGTCTCGTCCGGCCTGAGCGTCAGGTCTCGGGACTCACGCAGTGGGTAGATGTAGCCGTGCTGCGCCAGGAGTGTGCCCAGGTGCAGGGCTTCTGAGGAGAAGGAAAGTGAGCGCTCTGCCAGCCCCTGCCCCAAGCCGCGCGGTGCTCCGACTCTCACCCTCCTCCGAGATGCAGAACTTCTGAACCAGCCATTCCAGGATGTCTCTGCCTGCACAAGAGAAGCGAAGTGGGCGGAGACCGCAACTCCCTGCTCCCCCAGGATGTCCACGAGCCTCACCGGCTACCGCGTGGGGGGCGGAGACCGCGACTCCCTGCTCCCCCAGGGTGTCCACGAGCCTCACCCGCTACCGCGTGGGGAATGACGGTGATCAGAAGGCGCTGGCTCCGCATCTTCACGCCCTGGTCAGGGTCCTGCATACTCACGATCACCCGCTCCATCTGAGAGGGGGGTGGAGGTGTGAGGGGAGTAACTCAGATCGCGCACACTTGCCCCCAGGTTCCCCAAGTCACCGCGCAGGGACAACAGACTAGGGCAGTAAAGGCCGGGACCCCAGCTACCTAGTGCTGTCATTATGAAATCCCAGTGGTTTCCTGGGTCTGTTCACCCCCCACATCTGCCGCGTTCCACGCCCCCTCTCCTGTCCAAACTCTCTGCCCACAGGCCGAGGGCCCACCTTGCTGAGATGCGGTCTTTGCATTCGGGAGCACCCGCCGTGGGGTGTGCAGCCGGTAACCGTGGCCATGGCGGACCTCCGGAGAGGAAACGCCCCGCCCCATGCAGGCCCCGCCCGCTAAGGTTAACCGTGTGAGCCTCGGGACACGGTTCCCGGTTCCCGCACCGCAGAGCTGCCTGAACCCTCTCAAGCTGTAACTTGGGATAGCCTGCAGTGTGGGCAGCCAGAAACCTCAGATGCCTGCAAGACAGAGGAGCCGGTCTTAATCTGGTGGCTTACTTGCCGCAGGGTTTGGTCTTAGAGATGGGACTTGTCACTGAAGCTCTGGAATAGGACAGAGTGTAGCCAGATAGATCAGATTGGAAGCATTAGTTTAGGGTCTTGGTAGCCACAACTCCATTTGTGGGCCAGTAAGGAGTGCAGGGGTCAGCAGAGTCAGAGCTGTGGGCTCAAGGGTATACCTTGACTTGGCCCAAGAGTATCCTTTCACAGATATGACATGTATGGCCAGCCTGTGTGGAGCCATAGAGTTTGTATGATGTAAGCCTCACCTGGCAGGTCACAGATCCATTTATAAAAAGTCACAAATGGATCGTTTCCTCTTTTCCGAAGACAGGATGCCCTCTTTCTCGTCCCTACCCAAGGAATGCCAGGGGCCATAGGCGGGGTCGTTGGCCTTACGGAGACCAGGAACCTTCAGCATGGCATTTGAGGTTATCCAATGAATCAGAGGGGCTGGAGGGGGATCCTACCCAGATACGGTACATCGCCCAAAGGTCCTGGCCTTCTCCCAGTCCTACTACACTTAAATACAAGGTCAGGCTGGCGCCAGGCCAGCTGACCCCCCTGGATGAGCAGGCATCTCTGGGGGTTGCAGGCTGCTGGCAGCTGAAGCTATCCCCAGTGTCTAAAATTACACACTCACCGAAGGGCTCCGGTGGGTCTCCCCAGCCTCTTGGGCTTCCTATTAGGATCTTGCTTTGGAAAGGTAGTGACAGTGTGGCCACTAGCCCAATACCTCAGCATTAATGGTTGGCACAGCAAAGCAAAGGTGGGCCTGATGCCTGAGTATGCCCAGAAATGCAAGACTCTACTTTGCACTATTTCCTTATGCTGATCTGATCCAGGCCTCTCCCGTCGTCGTCCTGCTAACCAGCGTTCCCTTCCATCCCTAGGTCTCCTCTGGATGTCAAGATTAAAAAATTCCTCAGCACCTACTTTCTGTTTCTTTCAGTATTCCCATCTTTTCCCTGTCTAAGAACCTGCAGAATTGTCTGCGTCCTAGGTCCCCACAGACATCTCCCCCCTCCTCGCCCCCACATTCACAGTCTGTACCAATAAGCTTTAAGAGATCTTGAGTCTGTGTGGCCCAGACTGCACTTCAGTGTGTGGGTACCAAGAACCAACAGGGTGTGGCCCAGCTAGAGGCTGATAGGCCCCAGGAGTCCCCTTTGCCCAGACAAGAGGGAGGGAGCAGGTGTAGGGTTGGGGGGGGGGTCCAGGTGTGCCCTGCACCGCTTGCTGATAATGGGAGTCCAGGGACGTGGGGGCGTCGCACCTGTTCCACTTGGCGTCCCTGGCCAGCACGCCCCGCCCAGGGGATCCCGGGGGACCCGACTCCACGTGGGGGTGGGGCAGCCCTGGGTCCCTGGCGACGCGTCCAGGCGCCGGGCGCGGCAGGGACGACCGGGTTCCGGCGCGGTGCGGACGACACGCGCGTCTCTGCGGGCTGCGCGGGGTCCGCGGAGCGGCTGGGGGCGCGCGGCGCGGGCGCGGCGCTGGGCGCGGGGGGCGCTCCCGGCCGGGATGAGCTCACCGCAGTCGCGCCGGGGCTGAGCCGAGCGGGCGGCGGCTCCGCGGCGGGCCGCGGCTACCATGCTGGGCCTGGATGCGTGCGAGCTGGGGGCGCAGCTGTTGGAGCTGCTCCGGCTGGCGCTGTGCGCCCGAGGTGAGCGCCCGAGCCGGGCGGCGGCCACGTGCGCCGGGGGCAGCAAGGGAGCGGCACGGTTGGGGGTCAGTCCCCGCGGCAACTTTAGGGCGCGTGGGGACCTCGTGGCGTGTACGTATTCTGGCCGGGCGTGGGACTTTAGTCCACGCAGACCCTTCTGGGGAAGGGAGCCAGGAGGAAAGGAGTGTGTCCAGCCGGGAGGCTGCGGCCTCTCCCGTAGGTGGGGCTGGGGCTTCTTCCGGTGAGAGGCAATCCTAAGGTTGGAGGGCAGTGGGCAGCATCTCGGTGAGACCCCTGTCCCTAGACACCCAAAGGGACTATGGAGATCCCTAGTTTGGGGCACTATCAGAGGGATCTAGGACATTATGGGAAGAGTACAGAGCCGGGGAGCCCCTGGAGTACCCCAGGGCCACTACTTTCAGTAGTAGCCTGCAAGCTAACCAGAAACAAATTGGTCTCTGCAGGGTCTCTTAGGAACCCCCTCCAGTCACAAGAGCCCCTTCTGAAGAGACCAAGCCTAGGGATTTCTAGGGACTTGGGGGGGTGGTTATGTGTGGTGTGTCCATGACAGCTCCTATGGCTTCTTTAGCTCCACTGGGTAGTGTGGGGAACAGCTGGTGGAGAGTGTGGGTCCCAGCTCAGCCCTTGAATGTTGGGGTCAGCAGGTGGCAGGTGCTTACATACTTTCCCCTACTCTCAGTCCTCTTGGCTGACAAGGATGGGGAGCCAACTCCATCAGATGAGGCACTGGATGAAGTTGTACCAGAGTACCAGGCCCCTGGGCAGAAGAGCATGCTGGCCATCTGGCAGCTGGACCCCGGGGACGTGAGCTTGGTCAAGTACAAACAGGCGCTGCTGGGACCCTTGCCACCCATTATGGGTATAGCCTGGGGCCTGGATATGGAGGGCTGCAGGCAGGGGGAGGGGACAGTAGGGACAGCAGAGCAGCCCGTGGATGCTGTTTCTCCTCAGACCCCAGCCTGCCCAACGTGCAGGTGACTAGGCTGACATTGCTGACGGAGCAGGCTCCAGCGCCTATCATCATGGACCTTACAGGTAACACCCTCTGCAGACCACAATCTTTGGATGAAGACAATCCTTGGACCCCATGCCAAATCCTAGTTACTTGGGTGCACTGCCAAAGACTTCATGGGCACCACCAGTACCCACATAGATGTTGCTGGGGCAGGGTCCTGGACATCCTGGAGATTTTAAATGTACCTGTCAATTTCCTAACAGGAGACCTAGATGCACTGAAAAGCCAGGTGTTTGTCCTGAAGGAGGGCATTGAGTACAAGGTGAAGATCACCTTCAAGGTGAGGGTAGCTTCAGTAGGGGCCAGCCATGTCCCAGCCTGCCAGAAAAGGCCCTTAACCCTCTCCTTTCCCTAGGTCAACAAGGAGATTGTCAGTGGCCTCAAATGTCTGCATCACACCTATCGTCGGGGACTGCGTGGTGAGGCAGTGTGGAGGGTGCCCAGAGTCTGGGGGAGGTGGGCAGAGGGTGGTTTCTTCATGACCTTCCTTTCCACAGTGGACAAGGCCATCTTCATGGTGGGAAGCTATGGCCCCAGGGCCCAGGAGTATGAATTTGTGACTTCAGTAGAGGAAGCACCAAGAGGAGCATTGGCACGTGGCCTCTACGTGGTCAGGTCCCTCTTCACCGATGATGACAGGCTGAACCACCTGTCCTGGGAGTGGCGCCTCCACATCTGCCAGGACTGGAAGGACTGAACCCCACTCGGGGTCTGTGTTCCCAATCTGTCAGTTGCAGAGACCTGCAAGCATTCCCTAGACCTCCCAGTTGGTGACCAGATGCCCCCCACTCTCTGCTGTGTCCCCCCTTCCTGGTGCCTATTAAATGTTACCTTGTCTTGCTGCCTGCTGTGTGCTGCCTTTTTCTGCCTGTCTCCGCCCCTGAGGGGCCTTTCAGACTTTATCTTCCCTGAGACCCAGCCAGGTGCCACGTGGCTCTTGCTGCTTGGTCTCCGGTCCCTTTATCTGCTCCAGCCTTCAGGGCCCAGCACACCATGGGTCGCCGGCTTCTGCCAGTGTTGCTGCTCCTGCTGGGTGTCTCAGGCTCATGGGGACAGGGAGAGGAGCCTGGGGGTCCCTCCGAGGTGCTCCCTGAGGAGCCCATTGGGGAAGAAGTCCCCAAGGAGGATGGGATCTTGGTCTTGAACAACCGAACCCTGAGCCTGGCACTAAAGGACCATTCAGCCCTGATGGTGGAGTTTTGTAAGTGCTTGGGCCAGTGGGCTGGAAGCCATGGCGGTAGCTTAGGGATTCAGGCCTCTACTTCCTTGACTTGGCCTTTCTTGTGGGCATCCTCCTGAGTCCCAGGATCCCTGAGAGGATGCCTAGACTGCAGGTTGTGATGTTGAGATGGGCTTGGTGGTAGTCCAGTCTGAGTGGGAAGGAGGGGCATTAGTATAGTGGGTACTCTGAGGACACATGGACACCAAAACCCCCCATGCTCTGTCAGCCACGGCCACATGCTGATGTCACTATCTTTGGGGCCTCTATTCCAAACAGCTGGTCACTGGTCTTTCTGTGGTTTCTTAAAATCTTTTAAAAATGTCAAAGCATTCTTAGCTGGTAGGCTTCAGAAAGTAGCCTGGGACCATGTGACCCTGGGAGAGAGGAGACAGGATTCTTCTCATCTGGGATCTGGTACCCAAGTGTAACCATGATGTCTAGGGTGGGCCTGAGGGAGGATATGAAGAGAGCATGCTCCCTATTGCAGCTGGGCTGCAGCTGGGGTTGCAGAGGACTGGTGCTCACAGCCCCGTCCCGCAGATGCCCCATGGTGTGGTCACTGCCAGGCACTAGCTCCTGAGTACAGCAAGGCGGCTGCCCTGCTGGCAGCTGAGTCAGCTGCAGTCACCCTGGCTAAGGTGGACGGGCCTGCGGAACCAGAGCTGACCAAGGAGTTTGGAGTGGTAGGGTACCCTACACTCAAGTTCTTCCAGAACGGAAACCGCACAAACCCAGAAGAATACGTAGGTATGAGGTGGGTATGGCTTCGGGTGGGCAAGTACACAGGTGTGGGGTGGGTGTGGTCTAGGCACGGGGCAGAAGTCCAGTCTGGAACAGAGATCCTCTGCAGGGCCCAAGAAAGCTGAGGGCATTGCTGAGTGGCTGAGGCGGCGAGTGGGGCCCAGTGCCACACGTCTGGAGGATGAGGAAGGTGTCCAGGCACTGATGGCCAAATGGGATGTGGTGGTCATTGGCTTCTTTCAGGTACAATGGCAGGGGTAGACAGGCTGTGGGAACAGTGCTGGTGGCATCCATGTTTCTCACGGGGCTGGGCCTGTAGGATCTACAGGAAGAGGATGTGGTGACCTTCCTGGCCTTGGCCAGGGATGCCCTGGACATGACTTTTGGCCTCACTGACCAGCCACAACTTTTTGAGAAGTTTGGCCTCACCAAAGATACTGTGGTCCTTTTCAAGAAGGTGAGTTGGGGTTAAGAACAGGGCTGGGGTCAGAGTCACAGCTCCTGCTAACCTGTCTGTGTTCAGTTTGATGAGGGTCGGGCCGACTTCCCAGTAGACAAGGAGACTGGCCTGGACCTGGGGGACCTGTCTCGCTTCCTTGTCACACATAGCATGCACCTGGTCACAGAATTCAACAGCCAGGCAAGTAAAACTGCAGGTCACAGTGAGGCAGAGGAGAGGGACCCTCAGGAGGTGGGAGGCTTGGTTGGGGTGGAGGAACCTTGGGATGGGGGCCCTCAGAGGCCCAGGTAGAAGTCATGAAATCCCTACCCCTGCAGACATCACCTAAGATCTTCGCAGCCAGGATCCTCAACCACCTGCTGCTGTTTGTGAACCAGACACTAGCTCAGCACAGGGAGCTGCTTACAGACTTCAGAGAGGCAGCTCCTCCATTCAGGGGGCAGGTACTGGGGTCTCGGGAGGAGGGGGGATGGTCGGGCTGAGTGAGACCTCAACTTGGTATTACTTTTGGTAGGTGTTGTTCGTGACGGTGGATGTGGCCACAGACAACAGCCATGTGCTGAACTATTTTGGCCTCAAGGCTGAGGAAGCGCCCACCCTGCGTCTGATCAATGTTGAGACCACCAAGAAGTATGCACCTACAGGGGTGATACCCATCACTGCAGCTTCTGTGGCTGCCTTCTGCCAGGCAGTCCTCCACGGGGAAGTCAAGGTCTGTAGCTCTTAGAGGGGAGGAAGAACAGCAGTCCTAGGTCTCTCGCTCTGCACATGACCCCACTGAAGGCCTGTTTGCTCCCCCAGCACTATCTCCTGAGTCAGGAGATACCCCCTGACTGGGACCAGCGGCCAGTCAAGACTCTCGTGGGCAAGAATTTTGAGCAGGTTGCCTTTGATGAAACCAAGAATGTGTTTGTCAAGTTCTGTGAGTGCTGGCAGGGGAGAGGGTGGCAGGCTGGCAGGGGCGGAGGCAGATCCAGCTAGACACATTGACTCCTCCTCCAGATGCCCCATGGTGCAGCCACTGCAAGGAGATGGCTCCCGCCTGGGAGGCACTGGCAGAGAAGTACAGGGACCGTGAGGACATTGTCATTGCTGAGTTGGATGCTACGGCTAACGAGCTGGAGGCCTTCTCTGTGCATGGCTATCCCACCCTCAAGTTCTTCCCTGCAGGGCCTGACCGAAAGGTGAAGGCATGAAGGTGGGCAGGAAGTGGACTACTCCACAGCTGGGCCCAGCTGGGAGCGTGCCCTCGGGTCTTCCTTTCTTTTCAGGTTATAGAATACAAAAGCACCAGGGACCTAGAGACATTTTCCAAGTTCCTGGACAGTGGAGGTGCCCTGCCTAGTGAGGAGCCCAAGGAGCCTGCAGTCCCCGCCCCAGTGGGTACTCCATTGAGGATGGCAGCCCCTCAACACATTCTCCTAAACAAAGTGGGTAGAGGCAGGTCTGAGTCGGGCTTTTGTGATTCTTTCTAGGAAGTACAAGCCAATTCCACCTTGAGTCCCAAGGAGGAGCTGTAGCCATTGAGACACTATTCCCGAGTGGTGTGGTGTCCTCAGGTGCTGGAGGGAGTGTACTACAAATAAACATGTTGTCCCCGATTTCGTGTGGTTCATAAGCAGGCTGGCTGCTAGTCTGCCTAATCTGGCCCTGGCCTTTAGGGCTTACCCGGGCAGGAATGGCTAGCATGTTCAGAGGCCATTTTGCCTCCTTCACCTCTTGGTTTGAGGGCCGCACAGCCATGGGCCCTGCCCTACAGCAGCAGATAGTATATCAAATCCAAGGGAGGTTCAAAAACGTTTTTATTTCATTATTATCCAAGTACCTTTGAAAAGATAATTGTACAAGTCATCGCATGAAAAATGGGCTCAGGGTATCCCCTGCTGGCCCTGGCCTGAGAAATGTACATATTTACATGGACATTTGGAAGGGACCAGACACCCCCCCCTCTGCTGAACCAAGCTGGTGGCTGGAGACAGGCAAAGGGGCCTGAGATACTCAGCCGCCAGATTCACACAGTGGCAGGCAAGAGACAGCTATGTTGAAGGCACTCAGTGACATGTACAATATACAGAGGCCCCCATAGGATCCCCTGCTCCTGGACCTGAGCCCGTTTAACCAGGTGCAGTGGCTAGGTCCCAGAGAGAGAAGAGGACACTGGCATACAAGGCCAGGGCAGGGTATCCCTAGGTCAGACTGTATTCAGAAGCAAGAGCTGCTGAGAGTCATGAGATGGCTCCTGGTATTGCTTCAGGGGGTAATATAGGGATAGGTGGGGCTTTCCTCTTGAACAGCAAAACAGAGAAACCCATGGAACCACTCAGTAGGACGATCCCCCCACCCCCACTTTCCCAGAGCCAGAGGAAGGAGGTTGGCAGACACCTGAGGCCCCCAGCCTTACCCCCTGGAAGAGCTCGTGGCACAACTTATGTTGTTCCCCACCCCAGGCTCCTGAGGACACGGCTGTCCACCTGGCTGACGACAATGCACAGTAGTGATGGTGTGCTTTAGGTGTGCCGCTGGGCTCAGTCCACCTTTTCCACCTTGCCGATGATCTTTTCTTCAAAGACAGGCAAGACAGCCTCATCCTCCCGTACTTCCTCAAATACCACACCACAGTCAAACTCGTCACTCACTTTCTTAAAGTAGTATCTAGGGACAGAAAATTGAGGAGACGATGAGAAAAACCTGCCCCAAGAGAGGGCTTGCCTGTCCTCGACCCCCTAGAAATCTGACCTCCCTTGAGTGCAGTCTTCTCTCAGAAATCGAGCTGGGCTCCTGGTTGGTGCCTCCTGGGCAGTGGCAACACTTGGGGAAGAGCTGGGACCACTGATGGGCTGAGTTAATAGCACGTTGGGAATTGCCAAAACCAAAACCAAACCTGGAGCCCCAATCCTGATAGGTTTCTTATGCAAAGAGAGCGGAGGTCTTGGGTCCCCAGTTCTGCCACCTATGTGGACTGACCCCAGTAGAGGTGACAGGGTCTCATGTCACTCAGGTAGCAGTGATCTGTCTATTGGAGTTTCCAAGTTGGCTAACAAGGAGGGAGAGGTCTAAGGCTAGAACAAAGGACCAGTCTGGCTCTGAGGCAGGGTCCTGATGCCACCACACAGCAGTGAGCAGCATCCACAGCTGAGAGAGGCAGGGCGAAGGGATATATTAAAGACAAACTGGACAGAGAGCGTCTCCCTTACACTAGACCAGAAGCATCCTGAGCAGGCGTGCTCTGGCTGCAGCTTCGCTCACCTGTAGCTCCCCTTCTTGGTTAGCAGCTCCTTGAACTGGCCCAGGGTGACAGCACGTCCCCTCACCAGGGTCCGGTAGGGGATGGGTTCCCCACAGAAATAGTAGGCCACAACGATGCTGTCACATGGTGGTGCACTCCCGCCACCTGCCTTTCTTTGTGATTTTGTCCTGGGGCAGAAATAAAGTGGTAAGTAGTGGGCTCAGGGCCAGGTCAGAGAGCACCTCAAAGGTACCATCTACTAGCGGAGGACAAGTCACCCCAGGGATAGTACCTCATTCACCAATGTGGTATTCACAGGCCCTGCCACCCACCTACCCAAAATCTGGGTGCCTGTCCTGTGTGAACCACTTCACTGGGAAATGAAGTACAGGTCTAGCTCTGAAAACACACTACCCACCAGACCATGGCCAGGCCAGGCATACTAAGTCCCATCTCCAAGGTTGTAAAAGGAGTCAGTTCCTAGACCCTGTCAAGTCCCAACCTCTTCAAACTTCCCTAAATTTCAAGGATAGACCAATCAGTACTGCACACATCTGCAAGGGAAGTCTTCCTAGGACTAGGATGGCCAGGATCTCCAAAATAGACTAGAGGCTTGAGCTATTTCCTGCTCAGGTCCTCAGAGTGCTGTGAGACTGTTCTAGGTCTGAATGACAGGCAATTCTCCTGTGTTCTTGTATCCTTTGATTACCCAGAAGCTTCCACAGCTGGCTTCGCCTATAGCCACAAGTGGGCCATTTTGGCTGAGACTGTTGTCTGGGTTCTTGGACTTTTTTTCTGCAATGGGCTTCTGGAGTTCTCTGGGGATTCTCTAGAACAACTGGAGGCCACCCGCAGAGGCTTCAACTACAGACTCTGATGATACCCTCTCTTATGAAGTGACTGTGACAGAGCTTGGGCTGCGTCAGCAGCAAGGCTCATCTTCCTAACTTGAGTAAAAGTACAGGAAGGACAGTCAGAAATGTCCCTAACCTACATGTGACCATGGCAGAGGAGGTGCAGAGCCTAAGTCCTGGCTGCAGTCACACTGTTCAGATCCTACTATAAAGGTGGCTCAAACTACTGGTGCTATTTCAAGGGGATCAGAACTGTGGACCTGCCAATCCCTTAACCTGGTTGAGATGCTCAGGAGAGCAAAGACAAGATGAAAGGCAGCCATGGTACCTGCAGGACCCAGTGATCATGTCACCACAACGAGAGGCATGATCTCCTCTATTGGGAGACAGGAGGGAGAAGCCCCAGCAGGCCTTTCCCCAGCCCTGGTGCTTCCTGGCTCAGTGACAAAACCTATCAAAATAGGTGGTCCACTTTGGAATTTGGCCTGGCCTTGGCTGGGCTGGGCAAAACCAGGAGGACCCACAGGGCGCACATACTCTGTCTCGGAGAGTTCCAAGTCCGACACGGCTGGTACCACACTCAGCACCGGTGCACATGCTGGCCTGACACAGGTGCGTCCCCGCTGCATGACTGCCTGCACATACCTAGGGAACAACCCGCATCAAAGAGGATGGGGCTCAGCCAGTGTTGTGGACAGTGGGCACAGAAAGGATGAGCAGCAGGACCTAGCTGTCCAGAACTCCTACTCTCACGTTATCAGAGGCCCTGCCATAGGTATATCTAGACACAGGGTCAGTGTCAGTCTGTTCCTTGGAATACACTATGGAGAACTGGTGATCTAGGTGCTATAGGCTGTCACTTCACCCCTTGCTCAGATGTCTTCTCCAGGCTAAAGGTTCTTAAAGAGGATCTGCCAGGACAGAAATGTTGCTCTTTCTTAGTTTCATCACAAGTTCCTGAAGATGATGAGGCTGTCAGCCATGGGCAGCAGCATGGGTGGCTCTGCTGGACAGTATCTTGGAGAATTCTAATCGCTATGGCTGAGGCATGTCCCAGAGTCTCTGCAAAGCAGAGCCTTTCTAAGTGAACACTCACCCAGGAGTATGCCACTCTGGGTTCTAATAGTGGCTTTACTTTGATCTATCTTAAAAGGGCCTGCCAACGCCTAGGGCTTTCACTCCATAAATCTACACTTGCTTACATAGTTCCAGACCGATAGATTTAACATGATCAGTTTTCTTACTCATGAAGATTTTGGAGGAACCAGCTAAGATCCCATGTGTGTGCATGTGCGTGCACATGTACTGGTGATGGTGGTATTGTCATAATCCAAATCATAGACCAGAACGACTTAGCTAATGCTATGACGAGAAAACCACAGCCATTGCCATCATGTGGGGCTTCCCAGGTGCTGGTGACCAGATGAACAAATGTAACCTCTGCATCAAGAGAATCCTAACTCACAGAATACCCTGCTCCATGAGAAAGTCCCGCCCGCCTCCTGGGAATACTTTGCTGCTCTAGGAGCCCAGACCACCAAGGGCATCAGTCGTAACAGATCCACAACACCCTGCTCCAACTGCCTCTGACCCTTGCCAGATACAGTATTTCAGCACCAGTAGGGACGCTTCCTGCACAAAACAGGCAGCACAAGAGCATAATGCTGCTTACAGTGGATGGCAAAGTGGTCTCTTGTGTTCAAGGCAACTGCAACTTCTTTTGAACAAAGCTAGTGTAGGCTCAGAGCCTGCGGGGTGTAAGCCTTTGGAGCCCTCTAGTGAGCAAGTAAGGAGGTGTTAAAGCTTCCAGGGCAACTCCAGCTTGACCCTGCTAGAGACCAGAAGTGCAGAGCCACAACATCTCAGGACTGAGGACCCTGACTCCAGAATCCAGACAGTCCAAGCTCAACAAAGGAGCTGAGAGTTTTAAAAGGCAATAGTGCCCTTTTGTGTGACCATGGTTCCAGGGACTGGGTGGGTAAGAAACAGATCCTAATCCCTCATGGAGAGTATTGCCTATTTGGGAATTGCAATCAGGCACAATGTCCAGGCAACGGATTCAAAGCCAAGATAAAAGGGTCAGTGGTGATGGTGGTGGTGGTGTCATGTTCTGGCTCCAAGAATGCTGCTAATCAAAAAGAAATCTTGAGTTTGGGCAGAACATACTCCCCAAGAGACAGAACAGGTTTGCTGAACTGTGGTGGTGATGGGGCTGATTCTGATGATCACTTCAGGTTGAGGAAGACAGAGACATTGAGGAAGACAGAGACAAAGGAATAGGAGCTGTGGTCTCTCCAAACAAGTCCTACAATTGCCTGTACTTCAGGACTGTTCATCATCTCTGTGGGCTGTCATCAGAGATATCTACCACTAAGCCAGACATGTCCAGAAGTTGCTGGCCATCTGACCATGTGCCTGGTAAGAACATTCACTTCACAGCCCTCTGCCCTGCAGCGAGGCTCCCTCTGTGATTCTCAGTGGAGAAGCAGTCCAGCAGGTCCCATCCCAGAAGGACCCTCTTCAGGCCCTCGGGCCATGGCCAGGTCGCCCTGTACCACATGGACCTACCTCTGCTTGGAGGGCAGTTTGCTCGCTCGCTTTTCTTCTTCCTCCAAACGCCGGCGCGCCTCTTCCAGCTGGGTCAGGGGATTAGGGGCTGGATTGGGTGGCATTGTGGGGTCTTGGATGAAAAGATGAGAAGGCTGGACAGAGTTCCGAAGCTGAGCGCTGACCCAGGGGTGCACGGCCCCAGGACGCTCGATGGACAAGGGTCTGGAGCTCTCATGGGCTTGCTGCTTCCTCATGCCAGAAGACCTTAGGGAACAAGGACAAGTGACTGTATGAGCAGTGTAGGAGCAACCAAGCATGTCCACACTCTACTAACGGAGCCACAGGGACACAAAGACATACTGCTTCCCCTCCTGAAGACTTTTCTTCTCGTTTACGGTTTGAGATTGCTCATGATAGACTGTCACTAAACTGAATTTTCTTCCTTTTTAAAAACTTTATGAATTATGTTTTGTGTGTGAATACATGTACCGCAGCCTATGTAAGGATGTCAGAGGACAATGTAAGGACACTTGTATCATGTGTGCATCAGAGACTAAACTGTGATCCTTAGGCTTGCTTTACCTACTGCGCCATCTTGCTATCCTTTATTTTTGAGAAAGGTCATCTTTCTAAACTTCCAGGCTAAGCTGGGTGTGGTAGCACATGATTACAATTCCAGTACTTGGGAGGTAGAGGAAGAAAAAAAGAGAAGTTCAAGGTTAGGCTCATCTGCACAGCCAATAGGCCAACAGGGAGCTATGATTCCAAAGACAGGTTCAGGTACCAGGATGCCTCCTGCCTAACTCAAATTCTCCAGTTACAGAGGAAGGTAGCCACCTAGCCACTGCTCCCAAGTATGTTGAGGGCAGGTAGGGAGCAGGCAGCACATTAGAGTAATCTGGGACTGAGGAAAGGAACCTGCCTCAGTAGGGAGTCCTAGATTCCCCTAATATGCTCAGAAATGGGCCATACAGAGGATCACAAGGATGGTACCTCTCCCTGTGGAGTCAGGAATCTGTGCAAACACACAGGCAATAAGAGACAAGGCAGAGGAGAGCTATCTGGAGAGGTCACATTAAAGCTGAGCAGCCTCAAATCTCCAGGAGTAAAGGGAAGTAGGTATAAAAGACAGAAGGTTCTTCCACAGCTGCCACTTATGTAAGTTCATAGGTGACAAGGAATTAGGTGAAGTCATCTAACCTTGAAGCCAGAAATAAACTCCTAAAAGCAAGGGTGCTGGCAACAAGAGGACAGGTGGCCAGCCGCTACAGGACAGGCCCCGCCGTGTCCTTACCCATGGCCTGCCTTCCGGTGTCGACTGATCTCCTTCTCGCCCTCAATGATCCACTGCATGATCTTCTGGTTCTTCTCTGCGTCCTCTGTGGTACTGGGCACCTCAGCACTGGCACTCTTCCCGGATTCAGCCTTCTTGTTGTTTCTTTTAGAGGGTGCACTACTTTTACCACTGGGAGAACAAGACATATGAGGTCACTCTGGTCTTTCTTGCTACTTCCTAAACCTGAAGCTCAACAAGAAGTCCTGTAACCCACTGTGAAGGCAGTGGCCTCTGTGAAGGTCAGCTGTCTGCAGGTTGTTTTACTATGGTAGGAGAGCCATGCTGACCACAGCCCAAAACAAACCCCAAGCCCGCCCCTCCTCATCCAGTCATAGCAAGGCCTCGAGCCTGACTGGCCCCTGACCCCACTATTGCATGACTTTTACTGGGGAGGATCCAGTCACCACATGGCCAAGGACCCTCTGAACCATGAGATACAAGGACACACTGGAAACATTAAGAAAGCTGAATCAGGACTCACCCAAAAGTCACGTCTCCAGCACCGGGGGTGGGGCCTGTGTTCTCTGAATAGTTCCGGGGCTTGGCATGACCATGTGTTTCAGGGCCCCATGAGAAGCTGCTCTGGACCCTGCGGGCAGCTTCAGCCTCCATTTGCTCTTTAGGTCTAGCTGAATTATGGTGAACATGGTGGTGGACATGCCTATGATGGTGCAGGCCAGCTGTATCCAGCTTCAGCCCTAACTTAGGAACATGCTTCCCATGCCCGGAGGCTGTACCCCCTAGCACTGCAGTCTTGGCCACATGCCCACTGTCAGGAGAGCGGTGGCCTGGGCCAGGTGACTGGCAGCCGGGTGTCCTCATGACCCTTTGCACATGCTCATCCAGGATGCTCTCAGGGTTCTCCTCATGGGCATCCCGCAGTCCAGAGCAGCCCATATCCACATAGCGGGGTGGGAAATGGTGCCAAGCTGGGACAGCAGGCAGCTTGTGACTTGCCATGGGGCCAGAAGGCATTTCACCATCCTCCCCTTCTTCCTCCTGAGGAGAAACAGCAGTACTGTCAGAACGAGAATGAGGACAGACCGGGCAGTGAGCCACAGGCTGAGAGTCAAGCCGAAGACTGCAGTCTGCAGTGAGGCCAGGTCAAGGAGAGGCGTTGGCTCCTGGATACCCTATGTTCTCTGTTCTCTTTTATTTTTTCCCTTTCTTTTTTCCTCTCTCTTTTGTTTTTGTGTTTTTCTAGACAGGGTTTCTTTATGTAGCTATCCTGGAACTAGCTAACCCTTGCCTGGATTTATTTTATTTATTTTTTTCCTAAAGATGATCTCTATCTCTCCCTCCCTCTCTGCCCCCTCACTCCTCTGTGTGTACAGGTGTGTGCATATGCATATTTACACGTATGCATCCAGGCAGTGATAGGTGGGAGTGCATCATGCTACCCTAGGCTTAATCTGGAATTTTTATTTTGTTTTTGTTTTTTGAGACAAGGTTTCTCTGTGTAGCCCAGGCTAGTCTGGAACTTGCTCTGTAGACCAGGCTGAGTGCTGAAATTAAAGACCTGTGTCAGCACTGCTCGGCTCTGACCTGGAATGTGTGAGGCGTCTCCCCCACCTAGCACATGGGAAGAGCAGACACTCTCAAGTGCCCTCCTCTGTGCCTTCTGCTCATTCCTTGGAAGCAGGTCTCTTGCTGACCTGGGACTTGTGTTTCCTCAGGTTGGAACCCAGAAAAGCCCAGTAATCCTCTTTCCATCCCTCACTCCTCCCAGCTGGGCGATAGGCCTATAGGAACCCCCAGCCTGCTCCAAGGGTACACAGATCTGAACTCTAGGCCTGATGAGCATGCCATGTCTGCAGACCTGTTCACAAGTCTTATTTTCTCAGGTTTTCAATAAAAATAAAAATGGGTAATTATAGCAAGGCAGTGGTGGCACATGCCTTTAATTCCAGCACTTGGGAGTCAGAGGCCAGCAGATTTCTGAGTTTGAGGCTAGCCTGGTCTACAGAGTGAGTTCCAGGACAGCCAGGACTACACAGAGAAATCCTGTCTCGAAAAAAACAAAAAACAAAACAAAAGAATCCCTCAGAACTTTTCATTTTGTTCTCTGCTATATCAAAAACACTAATAGTACCATTCTCATCTGTGTTGTCAGCTCTTAGGACACTACCCTAGACCTGCTGCCACCCTTGCTCCTAGGGACTGGGTCATTCTATCTGGCACTCCACGGAGCTGAGGGAGTTGTAAGGCTCAGACATCAGGAGCTCACTAACATCTGTTCACCTCTGCCTTGAACCTGCATCAGCCCCTTTGGGAAGTGACTAGGAGTTTGCCATCCAGGCGAACTCAACAGGAAGTGTATGCTAGCCCTAGAATAAGCAGGGTTCCTTAAGGAGGCTGTTTTTGAAGTCATCTGGGACATCCATAGCCCACCCTCACAGAAGAGAAGAAACCCTCTGCTACATATATGAAGATGGTCATTTGGGTCACAATAGGCAAATAAGCTAGGACTTAGAACTTGAAAAAGGTTCAGTGTTTCACATCAATACAGCTCTCCATTTATTTATTTATTTAATTAATTATTTATTTATTTATGAATAAACACTGTCCGAATGCTAAAACCATGTGGCTTCAGTTGGCTTTGTCTGCATAATTTCACTGCCCAGCAGATGCCTGACTGCACACCATGGGTGCCTGCCCTATGCAGTAAGGTGCCACTCAAGGTTCCATTAGGCCCATACCATGATGTCTCCCTGGAGCCTCCAACATTGCGTGGTTGGATGATGCTGCAATAACAGCCATCACACAATGGCTAAGGGGCGGGCAGCCATTCCAACACAGGCAAGGCTGCCCAACAGTCTAATAAACATCTCTCCTGTTACCAAAAGGGACACAAGAAAATGCCGCTGGTCTCAGTGACAAAGCAATGTAAAAGAAGAGACCATTCATCTTACAGTATTTTCACATAAACTCCTTGGAAAGTTTTTTATTTTTTAAATAAAATTTGAGATTTTTCTAACAATAAATTTTGGTTTATTTTATATGTAGTGGCTTCATGTATATATGTATACCATGCATGTACCCGGATCCTGCAGAGATCAGAAAACAGTGCCAAATATTTGTGAGCCATCATGTGTGTTCTGAGAACCAAATCTAGTTCTCTGCAAGAGAATACTCTGAACTGCTAAGCCATCTCTCTAGCCCCTGCCTGTTTTTTGTTTGTTTGTTTGTTTTTGTTTTTTGGAGACAGGGTTTCTCTGTATAGCCCTGGCTGTCCTCGAACTCAGAAATCTGCCTGCCTCTGCCTCCCAAAGTGCTGGGATTACAGGCGTGCGCCACCACCGCCCGGCCCCCTGCCTGTTTTTAATCTCAGCTTCTGGTCTGTGAAGATTATAGTTGGCATGCCACCACGAACCCCGCCTCTAGGGAGCCTGAGAGGGAAAGAGTGGGCCTGGAGTAGGTTTCAAGTTTGAATAGGGCTAGGTTCCACATGGCAGGCAGGCAGGCCAGCCAGAGGAACACAGTAACAAGCAGGCTGAACACAATACCTCAGAACGGAAGCTTCCCTAAATGTAGGACTTGTAAGCCACAGGAAACAGTGGCTTGAGCATGGTCCTAGCACCCAGTCCACTCACCATGCGTACACGCTTCAGCCGTTCCTCCAACTTTTCTTCAGCCTCTCGAGTACGCTGGACAGCCTCTAGGCGGTGAATAAGCTCTTCAGCAAACTTCTGTGGCTCTACCCGGATCTCCTTTGGCATTCGGTAAGTGCGCTGTGGACAAATACGGCAGTCAATAGATACAGCATCTTTACTGAGCAGCACAGTAGCAGCTTTCTAGTAAGTGATAGGGAAACTTGAACGTATTTTTTTTTTTTAAATAAGATCTCTGAGCCATCTTTCCAGCCCCAGTTATAGCTTTTTATTAAAGCTTTTAAAGCTAGGATGCCTACTAGGTACCTCTCTGACTGATTGGTGCCATGGGGGAAACCAGCTGGGCACCAGGAAAAAAGATAAGGTGCTGTTGAGTATCTCCTACTTACAGGAATGTGAGGTAGAGGTACCCGCCCATTGACTTGGACACTCTCCTGCATCTCCCTTCGGTGCTGCTTACGGATCCTATATGGGGGGATTCCATCCCTGCAGAGACAAAAGATATAGCCATTGGCTCAAGCAGAAAACAAGGTATACAGCAGAACATCATATAGTTACTATTCCATGGTCATTACTGATAGCAATGATATCCACACTGTATCATCCCATGTACATGTAGACACAGAAATACATATACACAGAGACAGATATACTTACATGTATTACATGACACACATACATATATGATAACAAAGCCCAAGAACTCAACCATGGAAAGTTCTTCTACCTACTATTACTGAGCATTTCAACAAAGATCAGCTGTCCTTTTGTTATGGATCTCTGAGTGTACAAAGTCTCAAACGTTGTAGCTAAGAATGATTTTTACACTAAAAGAATTTTTATTACACACACACACACACACACACACATATCAAATAGTTTGAGCACGTATATGAGCAAGTACATGTGCCACAGCACATGTGGAGGTCAGGGGACAACTTCGATCACGTGGATTCTAGGGCCTGAATCTAGGTCACTGTGAGCCTTTTAGAACAGTGAAACAAACACGTAAGGCAAACTAGAAACAATCTTTGGGAGCTATAAATTCAAGGACTAAGGTCACTAAAAGGTCAAGTTGTTTTTCCGCTCCTTCAAGACAAATGCTATATCTAACTTGAAACTGCCTAGCCTCCATCCTATGGTGTTAGAAGCTGCTCTAGAGTCGGGCGGTGGTGGCGCACCTGTAATCCCAGCACTCTGGGAGGCAGAGGCAGGCAGATTTCTGAGTTCGAGGCCAGCCTGGTCTACAGAGTGAGTTCCAGGACAGCCAGGGCTACACAGAGAAACCCTGTCTCGATAAAACAAAACAAAAAACAAAAAACAAAAAAGAAGCTGCTCTAGAAATAATAAAGATAGGCTGACTAATGAAAGTGCTGGCCGGGGTTGGAGAGATGGCTCAGTAAGTAAGAGCACTGACTGCTCTTCCGAACGTCCTGATTCAAATCCCAGCACCCACATAGTGGCTCACAACCATCAGTAATGAGATCTGATGTCCTCTTCCTGTGTGTCTAAAGATAGCTACAGTGCACTTACATATAATAATAAATAAATCTTTAACAAAAAAAAAAAGAGAGAGAGAGAGAGAGAAAGTGTTGGGTGCTCTCTACACTTTTAGTGACATGAGAACAAGCAGGTAGGGGAATTATAATCCATGCCGAATGGGATGTGTTTTTTTGTTTTGTTTTGTTTTTTTTTTTTGTTTTTTTTTTTAAGATGTATTTATTATCATATGTAAGTACACTGTAGCTGTCTTCAGACACACCCGAAGAGGGCATCAGATCTCATTAAGATGGTTGTAAGCCACCATGTGGTTGCTGGGATTTGAACTCCTGACCTTCGGAAGAGCAGTCAGTGCTCTTAACTGCTGAGCCATCTCACCAGCCCCATGGGATGTGTTTTTAAATTACCTTACTAATGAAAGACTCTGTAGGGCACTCAAGGGATGTGGTCTGTAGCCTGCCCTGGGAAGCCATCAAGGACAGTGGAACCCCAACAATATGACTCTTGGCAGCAGTAAAAGACATAGCCCCAATCAAGGGAGGGTTGCCCCAGCAACATGCCCAGGCAGTTGTTGTGCCCAGGCAAGAGGGTAGTAAAATTCCAGTGTTTTTCCTTTTATAAACAAAAAGGGGACAGAGGATAGAGGAATGGGAGTTTAAAATACATTTGACTTGGCTTCCCAGGCACTCAGGATGGCTGATGGCCTAAAGCCAACAGCCGAAACCCGTTCCTTCTATACTTAGAACAACACTTTAAAATCCCCAGCACTTGGGGCTTAGGCTTGTCTTCAAAGTCTACATCTAAGGATGGGTGACATACTAGGAACCACCTTGCTGAGCAGTTGTGTAATCCCACTGTGACTTCCGATGTGGACACCTGTGAACTACCCAGCAGATATGGTCAGATGCATTTCCATTTTGTTCCTCAGATGTTGTTCAAACACAGGTGGTAATTTTGTATCCCAAATTCTCCCAATAAAATCCAAGATGAAGCAATGGCATGGGTGTGTGGCCACAGCTCAGTTGACACATGTTTGCCTAGGACATGTGAAGGTGTGGGTCTGAGTCCAGCACTGCACTAACTGGGTAGAGCTGCAGATACCTGGAGCCTCGGCCCTGGGAGGCAGAAGCCAGCCTTGTTGGCATGAAACTATCTTACCCTAAAACAAAAAACATTTACATGAATTTTAACTTTCTCCATTTGGGTAACATGTTTTCTTAAGGATGTTGGAGGTTAAGTTTCATCAGTTCCAGGGATGAGGAAAATCAGGTGTTACAGACACAGCTTCTTGTCTTCTTCTAAGGGGTGATGAGGCTGTGATTGGTAAAAAAAAAAATTTTTTTTGTTTTTTGGATTTGTTTGTTTTTCTTTTTTTCCGAGACAGGGTTTCTCTATATAGCTCTGGCTGTCCTGGAAGTCACTTGGCACACCAGGCTGGCCTTGAACTCAGAAATCTGCCTGCCTTTTCTTCCCAGAGTGCTGGGATTACAGGCGTGCGCCACCACCGCCCAGCGACAAACACTTTTTAAGTGAGAAGCCACAGAGAACTCCAGAAACTTCAAAGATGTGTTGTTGGAAATGCCAACGTATAAAGGTTCAAAACTGAAACAAAGCTAAAATGACACACAGTGGGCACGACGGCACATAAAGTGAGACATTCCTCAGATATAATAAAACCCAAAGAGACAGATGCTATATTTGTGTTATTACCACATGGTTATTGTAGTAGAAAAATGAAACACCCCAATTATATGCCACATGGTACTGGCCAAACTGGCTTCGGAACAGCAGAAGATAGAATGTTATTTGTTTTGTTTTGTTTTAAGACACGGTTTCTCTGTGTGGCAACCTGGTTGGGCACAATCTATTTTTAAAAGTGTTGGAAGAATGTGAAAGGGCAAGGAGATGAAAAGAACCAGCCACAAAAAGGACACATAGTGGGCATGATGGCACATGTCTGTAATCCAGCACTCAGGAGGCAGAGCCAGGAACATCCTCAGTGAGTTCCAGGATAGCCAGGGCCACACAAAGAGAGACCTTATCTCAAAAAAAAAAAAAAAAAAAAAAAAAAGGAACATAAATAAGGGGGGCCATCCTCTACGAAATCCACATTCAGTAAGTGTGGTGTCTTAGACTTCCATTACTGTGAAGAGACACCACAACAAAGGCAACTCTTATAAAGAAAAACCATTTCACTGGCTTACAGTTCAGAGGTTCAGTCCATTGTCCTCATGGCGGGAAGATGGCAGTGTGCAGGCAGACATGCTGCTGGAGGAGCTGAGAGTTCTAAACCTTGCTACATAGGCAGCAGGAGACTGTGTGCCACACTGGGTGTAGCTTGACCATAGGAGACCTCAAAGCTTGCTTTCATGACACACTTCCTCCAATAAAGCTACATCTACTCCAACAAGGCTGCACCTCTTAACAATGCCAATTCAAGCGCTCAAACACAGGACTCAAAGTGGGCCATACCTATTCAAACTACCAAATGTGCTGACAGCAAAATGAAGGTGAGTGCCTGGCAAGGGTCCAGTTGTGATGGGACAGAGGAGATGATATGGACATAGGAGGGAACAGAATCAAGGGGAACTACCTCAAGTCATGGATAAGTGAGCTTCCAAAGTCCTTCTGCTGGTTGAGTCTTCACTCAGCTCTGCTCTTTAGACCTGGTGCTGCTGTACCTCTCAATGTGACTTGTTTGCTGAAATGTTAATTTGACTTCTGGAGTGAGTCCTGAAAACTACTACAGAGTTCTTGAATAAAGACAGAAGTTCCAGCAGCAAAATTTCAAACCTCTAGCCTTATTTTCTTGTAAATACTATACCATACTAAAATAGTATCAAATATTTCAAAAATTTTGCTTGTTTTGTTTTCCTTTTTCCGTACAGGGTTTCTCTGTAGCCCTGGCTGTCCTGGAACTCATTTGGTAGACTAGGCTGGCTTCAAACTCAGAGGTCTGCTTGCCTCTGATTCCTGAGTGCTGGGATTAAAGGTGTGCACCACCACCACCCAGCTCAAACTTTTTAATAATGACTTAATTATGAATCAATACGACTATAGCCAAACTGTATTTTGTTGTTGTTGTTGTTTTTTGGATTTGGTTTTTTCGAGAAAGGGTTTCTCTCTATAGTCTATGGCTATCCTGGAACTCACTCTGTAGACCAGGCTGGCCTTGAACTCAGAAATCCGCCTGCCTCCGCTTCCCAGAGTGCTGGGATTACAGGCCTGTGCCACCACCACCTGGCTTGTATTTTTTTTTTTTTTAAAGATAATGCCTGTACCAAATACCTTATTAAAACCAGTGTGGAATTTACTCATTTAACAGGTATTAGGCCTCTCATTATTAACCAGGCAAAATTTTAGACCCAGGAATGATCAAAAGCAAAAATCATTCTGTAATAGGCTTACTTTCATGATTATTGTTGCTTTAAAAATATGTTACTTAAAAAGAATTGACATCTAGGGTTGGATAGTTAGCATTTAATCAGAATACAGTATGATGGTTTGTATATGCTTGGCCCATATTATGAGGTGTAACCTTTTGGAGTAGGAGTGTCATTGTAGACATGAGCTTAAGACCCTTATCCTAGCTACTTGGATGTCAGTCTTCCACTAGGCAGCCTTCAGATAAAGATGTAGAACTCTCAGCTCTGCCTGCACCACACCTGCCTGGATGCTGCCATGCTCCCACCTTGATGATAATGGACTGAACCTCTGAACCTGTAAGCCAGCCCCAATTAAATGTCCTCATAAGAGTTGCCTTGGTCATAGTGTTTGTTCACAGCAGTAAAACCCTAACTAAGACAGAAGTTGGTACCAGGGACTGGGGTATTGTTATGATTTGGAAATCAATGGAATGTTTTATGTGGATCTTAATGAGCCATCCTAGTAGAAATATGAATGACTTGGTTGTTAAGTATGATTTGAACTGTGCAGACCTGGCCCAAGAGGTTTCAGAGGAGTATTTCAGTATGTGGCATAGAGACTGTTTTTGTGGTATTTCGGTAAAGAATGTGGCTACTTTTTACCCTTGTCTGAAGTCTTCCTGAGGCTAAGGCAAAGAAATTAATATTAATTGGACTGACAAAGGAAGTCTCAAAAAAGCCCAACAGAGACTTTGTTCTCTGGTTAAGTCTCATGAAGAGCATTTTGAACAAGCATAGCAAGCTTAGAAAGGAAAAAATGTAAACTATATGGTTTGAGTATTAAAGGGGCACCAGGAAGTGAAATGGAGTCAACTCCTATGTTCTAAGAAATAGCAGATTAAGGGAGTGGGACTTTGGGGTGAGATCCTACCCAGCTAAGTTTAGATGTAGGCATGATGGTACACACCTTTAATCCCAGGAGACATAACCAAGCGGATCTCTGAGCTCAAGGCCAGCCTGGTACAGAGGAGACAGGCATGCAGATCTTTAAGTTCAAAGTCAGTCTACAGAGCAAGATCCCGGACAGCCAAGCTTAGGCAGTGAAACAGTTGGAAAACAGAAAGCTGGTGATAATGTACAACAAGGGGGCCATGTTCCAGCCCTGGCAAGCAGCAGAACTCGGCAGCTTTGACCACATGGCTCTGGTTTTATTTAGAGTCTAGAATAGAAGGCATTAATGGAATAATTGATGCTGGCTAGCTGGAGCTAAGAAATTAGTGGTGATTAAGAAGAGACCAGCATCACTGGGAAGTGTTTCCTGAGAGCACAAAGAAGCTATGTTGTAGCCAAGGTTGTACCTCGTACTACAGCTGTGCTTGGTAATGTGTAAGAGTCACCCAGGTGGTACTGGTTTTAAAGGCATGAAGGGATCATGAAGAGCATCTGAGGCTTGGCACTGTGAGAGGCCATGGAAGGCCACTGGTGAAAGTGCAGCCTCAGTTGCACTTGATGGCCCCAGGACTGAAGGGATCATGCAAAGGATCTGAGGCTAGGCACCATGAAGAGAGCATATGAGAGGCTATTGGTGAAGCCTAGTTACAGTGGAAGACCCCAGTATATTTGAGATGCCAGTACTATGGGATGATCACCAAGAACAGCAGCAGCAGAAGTGGAGTGGATCAACCTGAACTTAAGAGTTCTACAGAGTGCAGAGATGGAGAAGTGACACCAGCCTTTTGGAGGAGACCAGAAGATCATGTGTGGATCCCAGACATTGAAACAAGAAGCTGTAACATCTAAGTTGCCTTGGAGACCCCAAGATATTCAAGATGCTGTGTGGCTATCTATTGAGGAATGCTGCTAACAGGAAGTAGATCCCAGCCTAGGAGAAAGAAGTTTGTTGCAGTCAACAAAGATGAAAAAGGAATTGGAGATCTAAAGACCACTTTGACATCAGATATGGAGATGCAGAGTTTGAAAGTTTGCCCAGCTAGTTTCTTGTCTTGCTTTGGGGATTATAGTTAAGTAATTGGATGAATCGCAGAAGGGACTTTGAACTTTAGAAGTTGGACTAAATGTATGTTGTTTGCATTATGGTATGTCTAGGTATGGCCCCCACAGTCTCATGTGTCTGAACAAGCCTATGGGGGCTAAGGAGTGGAATGTGATGGTTTGTATATGCTCAGCCCAGGGAGTAGCACCTTAGAAGGTGTGGCCCTGTTGGAATAGGTGTGTCAATGTGGGCATGGGCTTATGATCTTCACCCTAGATACCTGGAAGTCAGTCTTCTACTAGCAGCCTTGAGATGAAGATGTAGAACTCTTCTGAGAGCTCTGCCTGCACTACTCCTGCCTAGTTGCTGCCATGCTCCCAACCTTGATAATGGACTGAACCTCTGAACCTGAAGCCAGCCCCAATTAAATGTCCTTTATAAGACTTGCCTTGGGGGCTGGAGAGATGGCTCAGCGGTTAAGGTGCTGAGTTCAAATCCCAGCAACAACATGGTGGCTCACAACCACCCGTAACGACACCCTCTTCTGGAGTGTCTGAAGACAGCTACAGTGTACTTGCATATAATAATAAATAAATCTTTAAAAAAAAAAAAAAGACTTGCCTTGGTCATGGTGTCTGTTCACAGCAGTAAAACCGTAACTAAGACACAGAGCTATAGTAACTACTTTGAAAACTATTTCTTCTAGTCCTAAGACTTTATATAATGGGTAATTAGAAACTGGCTCCTATTGGTATCAATGTTATTCAATATATGAGATCTGTCTAAAATATTTAGGGGATATTCTCCTTCTTTATAATTAAGACATTATATTTGGCAAACTGCTAATAGTTTTGTCTTCATGATACTGCTGCATTTGCTTAAACAGTAAGCAATTCTGTCTCAAAATATGTACGAACATACATACATACATACATACATACATACATACATACATACATTTTGTTGTTTTCTACATGTATGTATTGGTACTATGTGTGTCTGGTACCTGGAGTGCAGATCAGAATGTCCTATCTCCTGGACTTTTTGCAGGGTCCCCTGGACCCACACAATTTTTTGTGAAAAATGACTGAAGCATCTAGATTAAAATGTAGGACTAAAATGACCCTATAACCAGACTATGTGACCTGCTGTTCTGCTACTTACTAATTCCTCTAAGAAATGTTTACTTGCATCAATGAAAACAAAAACCAATAACTACACATACACTTAACAGTGGTTTAGATCTACTTATCTGGGGAGATAAGATGACTTAGATGTGAAGTACTTATATCCCAGGATCTACTTAAACAAAACAAAACAAAACAAAACAAAACAAAACAAAACAAAACAAAACTGGGTATGGTAGTATATGCCTATAATCCTAGTGTTGAAAAGTCTCTGGTGCTCATGGGTCAGCTAGTTTTACTGAATCAGGACCTCCAGATTTAGTGTCAGCAAGTGGGTAGAGGCCCTTTGGAGCACAATAGGCTTGATGACCTAAATTCAATCCCTGGAAACCACAAGGGATAGCAGAGAACCAACTCCCTATAGTTGCCCTCTGACCTTCACATGTGCTATAACACACACATGCACCTATGTACTCTTTTTTTACACTCACATTTTTTAAAAATTTAGGGGGCTGTGGAGTCATCCCTGTGGTTTAAGAGCTCTTCCAGGGGACCCAGCACAAAGTCCAGGAGATATGACATTCTGATCTGCACTCTGGGTACCAGACACACATAGTACAAATACATACACGTAGAACAACAACAAAATGTATGTATGTATGTATGTATGTATGTATGTATGTATGTCCGTATGTATTTTGAGACAGAATCTTACTATGTCGCTCTAGCTGTTCTGGAATTCATTGTGTAGACTAAGCTGGCCTTGAACTGAAGAGATCCACCTCCCTCAGTCTCCCAAGTGCTGGGATGAAAGGTGTGGGTTACTATGCCTGGCCAAAATAATTTTTTTAAAAAAATTAAATTTTAATCAGGGCAGGACTACTGAGCTATGCCAAGAATCCTTTTGGGGACCATATGCAGTCATGAATTAAGAGCCATCTAGTGGTAATCGGAAGACTTAGCTCTGATCATAGGTAATGAGCAAAAGCTTGCTTATTAGAGGAAACCCCAGGCATGGGGGTAAACTCAGCCCAAACATGACTTAAGTCAGAACCTCAGGAAACTCCAGGCTGGATGGTCAACTCAACAAAATGTTTTATGCCATTCAATATTTAGCTTATTTAATATGTACCAGGATTCCAAAAAGTCACCTTCATGCATGAGGCGGTTCATAGGACAGGTCCACCCCACAAGGGCTTTTGGGAATGTGACCACACTAGACAAAACAAGCTCCTAATTGTGACCATAATATCAGGGATGTGGAGGCAAAGACCTGCTTCCATAGTTTGGTTCTTAGGCCTCAGGGAGCACAGAACGCAGGCTCCCAGGGCCTCCAGACTATTCAAGATATATCAAGAGTCCATATCATAAAAGGGTCCAGGGCCGAACAACATGGGCAAGAAACCCATTTATGCAGACTGAAGGCCCCTTGGACTGTCTCTTGCATGCCACCTGGAGAGAAGACTGCCAGTCTGATTGTGCCCTGTTTCTGTCTTCACACTGAAACCTACATTCTGTAGCTAGGAGAAAACAAATCTCAAGTTTCTTACATGCAGTTCTAACTCTAACTCAATTGCTCTTAAAAGCAGCAGGAAGCCTTGGCCTACAAGACAGTCAGCTAATACAAACTTCATCTCTAGGTTGAATTCTGTACCAGGACTTTTAAATAATTTTTGTTGTGGTAGGAACTGAACTAAGGCCTCTTCTAAATTACACCTCGGCCACTGGGCAGTCTGTCATCTTTTTTAGGGTTTTTGTTTTGACATAGTCTCATTCTATAGCTCAGGTTAGCCTGGCACTCATGGCAATTCGGCTTCAGCTTCCAAGTGCTGGGATTACAAATATATTCTACCATGGCCAGCTCCATGTCTGTTCCTTAGGAACAACTCAGTCAAGCTCTAAGAGAATCAATCAGTAGGACCAGCCTGTTAGATAAGCAAAGAATACTGCATGCAGCACAAAGCAGTCATTGGACTTACACGCTACTGTCCGTAAGGGATAGGGTGTCGGCATCACTGGACAGGCTCTGCTGCTCACTGTCATTGGCACTGGTGGCTGGGGCCAGGGCATAACCAGAGTTGACGTAGTAGGGGTTGACGGGCTCCCTCCAAGATCCATACCTGTGAATAAGAAAGGCATGTGAGTAGCAGCAGAGTAAGTATTCCCCTGTTTTAATATACACTGTTAGAGTTATCTAAAGACAGAGCAGAAAGATTGCATCCCATTCCTCCTCTCCTCATTCCACCCTTCCCAATTCCAAGGGAACGGATGAAAGGAATGTTTCTTTCTAGATGTTTCCTATTTTTTAGAAAGCATTTAGGTACATATAGAGTATACATAGAGTATAATTTGGGTAGCACACAATGCTCCATCTCTCTACTAAAGAGCACAAGAAGAAAGAAACCATTATCCTTGTTACAACTACAAAGTAACCTACTTCTGGCCCAACTCAATAGGTTTTCCTGGACCAGCCAGCCAGAGACACCAGGACTCTAATTCAGGCCCTAGGGTGTTAGGCCTCATGATGTTCCATGGACATTATACACAAATAAAACCTGCTGCTGGGTTGGCGTGGGGAGGAAGGTCCAAGTCCCACTACTAGAAGTAGCAGAGTCCAGTTGTTGCCATGAGATTGGCCAAAAACAGGAAACATAACAGGCACTTTTGTATACTTGTTTTTCTCTTCATTTTCTTTATAACATTTGGCCCTTGCCTAGGTGATTTGTTGTGTTTTGGGGCTTTTATTTTATGGTTGTTGTTGTTTTAATACTTTACCAGTTTCCAAATTAAAACTAAAAATTAGCTGGGCATTGTGGCATGTGCCTTTAATCCCATAACTCAGGAGGCAGAGGCAGGTGGCTCTTGTGAGTTTAAGCGCAGCCTAGTTTACATAGTGAGTTCCTTGCCAGGGCTACACAGAGAAACTTGGTCTCAAAAACAAAAAATTGCCTTTAATCTCAATACTATGGAGGTAGAGAGGGTTGATCCTGCCTTAGTTTTCCCAAGTAACTGGGATTACAGGACTGTATCACCATACCAGGTCCCTTATAACTTTTTGTATTATGCACACACAGGCCTTTTCAATTTAGGTCATAAACATATTCTATTAATCTTGAAAACAATTAAAAGATATTCCTGAGGCAGAGATTTAGCTCTGGTTGACAGACTTGCAGTGACCTTCTCTCTGCTTTCCCAAGTACATGACCTATCGTGCCCAGCTTCCATTAATTTTCTGCTGTGTTCTAAGAAGAGTCTCACTATGTAGTCCAGGCTGGTTCAACTCACAAACCCTCTGCCTTGGCTCCAAATACTGGGACTACATCCATATGTTACCCCAGGCTTCCATCGTCAACCCCGAGAGTGTTCTTCAGGAGACTATCCACCTTATTTTGAGAGAGGGTCTCTTATTGGGACCTAGGACTTGACAATAAGGCTAGGATAGCTACCCAGTAAATCCCAAGAATCCTGTCTTCATCTCCCCAGTGTTATTACATCTGGCTTTTAACATGGGTGCTGGGAGTCAAACTCAGGTCCTCACACTTGTGAGGCAAGCCTTTTATTGACTAAATTAGTTGATCCTCTGACTCCACAATGGATGGCCAAGTCATAGCACTAACTACTACATGATTAATAATTTAAATGCTACTTTTAGCCACATTCTAACCTAACTTTTAACACAGGAATTGGATTCTATGAAGCTGTGCTGAGGAACAACCTTGTAGCATTGCACATCTATAGCAGTGGTTCTCAACTTGTGGGTCCAGACCCCAGACCCTCCCTTGGGGGGAGGGTGTCAAATATCCCTTTCACAGAGATCACATATCCGGTATCTTGCATATCAGATATGATTCATAACAGTAGTGAAATTACAGTTAAGTTGCAACAAAAATAATTTATGGTTATAGTCACTTTAACATAGGGAACATATTGTCACAGGGGGACTGGAGAGAGATGGTTCAGTGGTTAAGAGCACTGACTGCTTTCAGAGGTCCTGAGTTCAATTCCCAGCAACCACATGGTGGTTCACAACCATCTGTAATGGGATCTGATGCCCTTTTCTGTGGTGTCTGAAGGCAGCTACAGAACTCACATACCTTAAATAAATAAATCTTTTTTTTTTTTTAAAAGGGTCACAGTATCAGGAAGGCTGAAAACCACTGATCTACATAGGGCCTCCTGACGATTCTCTTCTCTAAAGACAGCTGAGCATGGTGGTGCATTCCCCTTTAACCTCAGGACTTGGGAGGCAAAGACAGGTGAATTCTGGGTCTGTATAGAGCAATGGTTCATAACCTTAATGCTGTGACTCTTTAATACAGTTCCTCATGTTGTGATGACCCTCAGCCATAAAATTATTTCCACTGCTACTTCAAAACTATAATTTTGCTACTTTTATATGAATTGTAATGTAAATATTTCTTGAGACAGAGATTTGCCAGAAGGATTATGACTGAGCTTGAAAACTGCTGATGTAAGAGTTACAGGCCAGCCAGGGCTACACACTGATGGCCTTCAATAGCACTACTCACTGCACCTGAAGTCAGTAAATTAGGAAATAACAAAAATGGAGCTAGCTGAGAGGTTCGTTTATTTGGATCTTAGGTCCTAGGATTAGAGCCCTTCCCACTAAGCAGTAAGCCATAGACTGCACTTGACTGCCAGGCACTCTGTGTAAGAGAGATACCCAGATTGTTTAGAAGGGAATAGGCCTCCTTTTGACCATCCATGTACCCTGACCCACCTACAAGTGTGCAGCGGTCACAAGGGTGTTATAGGTGTTTATCACTATAGTCAGCTCTCTGCACTTTTCCAAGTGCTCAAAATAAAAACTTAATAGAAGCCACATAAACATGCCCAACTTACTCTTGACAAAAGTATAAAAGCAAACTGAAGGAGAAATGGCAGTCTTTTCAATAAATGGTCCAATGACACCTAGACATGCACAGACCCAAAGAATGAACTTTGATCTACATCTCTCACTTCATACCAAGTCAAACTCTAGCTCTTGGATGTTTTTAGCCTGAGCTACAGTGATGCTCCAGCACTTAGCCTCTGCCCACCTTGGCTCAGCAACATACCTTGACACAGTATCCTGAGCACTCAAATGTTTCTTTCCAGCCCTTGTAACATCAAATATCACCTGGCATTCAGGCTATAGTGAGAGGTACTCTGGTCACCTACGGCCAACCCAGAGTGGACACATACATGCAGTTTTACCATGTGTATGCTTAGTGCCTACTGAGGCAAGAAAAAGATACTGTATCTCCTGAAACTGAAGGTACAGGCCATTATGAACTGACTGATGTGAGTGCTGGGAACCGAACCCACATTTGGCACAGCTATGGCATCTCAATACCTGGCTCATTTGTCTCTTCCAGCTAGAAGTTACTTGGTGACTAAATGTTCTTCAGGCTTCCTAGGATATCCTTCCAAGGATATCTTGGGTCAATGAACATACTGTTCCTAGGGTTAGGGAGCTAGTTCTATTATAAAAACCTGCTGTGCAAGCATGAGCACCTAAGTTCAACATACATGAAAAGCCAGGGTGAACTGGGCACTGAAGCACATGCTTTAGTCACAGCACTTAGGAGAGAGACAGGAGGATCTTGGTGAGTTCAAGGCCAGCCTAGTCTACATAGTGAGTTAAAGAACTACAAAGAGTCAGTCTCAGTCTCTACCCGCCCCTCCATGTATGTAGGGGGTTATGGGGGTGGTGATGGTAGTGGTGGTGGTGGTAGTGGTGGTGGTGTATTAGCTTGAATAGGAATGGCTTCCATAGTTTTGTGTTTGAATGCTTAGCTATATGGAATGGCATTATTAGGAGATGTGACCTTGTTAGAGGAAGTGTGCCACTGTGAAGGCAGGGTTTTGAGGTCTTAAAGACTCAAGCTAAGCTCAGTATGAAACCCACAAAGTCTCCTTGCTGCCTAAGGATCAAGATGTAGAATTTTCAGTTCCTGCTCTAGCACCATGTCTGCCTACATAATGCCATGCTTCTCACCATGATAACAGACTTAAACCTCTGAAACTGCAAGCCAGCCCCAATTAAGAGTTGCCATGGTCATGGTGTCTCTTCACATC
Organism: Apodemus sylvaticus; assembly: GCF_947179515.1. Taxonomy (NCBI): domain Eukaryota; kingdom Metazoa; phylum Chordata; class Mammalia; order Rodentia; family Muridae; genus Apodemus; species Apodemus sylvaticus. Next base: position 94,855,012 of record NC_067481.1, read on the forward strand.
AATAAAACTCTAAGAGAGTCAGTCAGTCTCTGTCTGTCTGTCACGTTTTTGTCTTGTTTTTTTGAGGCAGGATTTCTCTATATAGCCCCTGGTTGTCCTCAAACTTGTCCCTGCCTCCCAAGCGCTAAGATTAAAGGTATATACCATTACCACCCAGATCAGAGAGAGAGAGAGAGAGAGAGAGAGATTGAGATTAAGAGAGAAGAGAAGAGAAGAGAAGAGAAGAGAAGAGAAGAGAAGAGAAGAGAAGAGAAGAGAAGAGAAGGAAAAAGCAGAGCATACAACCAACCTTTTCAGCACAGCCCTTGAAGGCAAGCAGGACTAGGATGTGGCTGGGTGCCAAGGGACTTAGACACTGAAGAGGTGTACATAATTTTACCTTGTAGATGCAGGGAGTTGAACCAGAGTCTTCCAGGAAAGTAACCAATACTCTTTTTAATAGCTGAGCCATCTCTCCAGCTCCTTGCTTTGCTGTTTTGTTTTGAGATAAGGCTTCAATATTCAGCCTAAATTAGCTCTAAACTCACATTTATTCTTCTGCCTCAGCCTCCTAAGAGGTATGTACGACTCAGGCCCAGCTTGAAGCACTGGTTTTGTTGCTGATGTTTGTTTTGGTTTTGTTCTTTCTTGAGTGCTAAGTGATCACTTGATTGCCTCAGTTTCCTGAGAAAGCAACCTAATACCCAGAGGTAGGGGCGGGGCTCTACTGACTTTATTTAATCTGGTATAGCAGATGATGAACTACTTCTGAGACTCAGAAGCCTTGAGCCCCTATGCTGGTAGCCTTGACCTAAACTCTACCTGCTTTGTTACCCAAAATGGGCATAAGCTAAGAATCAACAAATGTATCCTCTCCTAAGGCTACTGTTCCTACTGTCCCAGCTCCCTGCCCTGGTACCTAGAGACAAAAAAAACTTTTTTAAAGATTTATTTATTTTATGCATATGAATATACCACCATTGCTCACTTCAAATATATCAAAAGAAGGAACCAGACCCCATTAGAGATGATTGTGAGCCATTATGTGGTTGATGGGAATTGAACTCAGAACCTCTGGAAGAGTAGTCGGTGCTCTTAACCGCTGAGCCATCTCTCCAGCCCCAGGACAAATCTGACTTAAGCCAGGTGGGACATCCTGGACTGAACAGATGGCTGTGGGCTAGAGGAGAAAATCTGTCAAACTCTTAGGACCACCCCAGTCCAGTATCTTTGGCCACCTAAGTCCCAAAGATGCAACTCAAATTGGATGAATTCATCCAATAGTTGTTGGCTCTTGATGTTCTCTGGAGCTCAGACAGCAGTGGTAAGGACAGTGTCTTAGAGTACAGAAGCCAGCCTTGAAGCCAAACAGGGAATAGGCAAGTAGACTTGACCATGCCCTGCTACCTGCAGGCCACTGTTTCCAGACCTGTCCCTGAAGCTCATCATTCCTATCTGAACCTAGATCTACACTGGACTTTGGTAAGTGACTACCCTCAGCTACATTCCTACCCTCAACACCAGCCTGCATCTTGCCCTGAGAACAGCAAACAGCAAATATAAGGCACACATACAAGAGTAATGAACACTCATCTTCTAGACTCAGAACCATTAATCCCATGGAGTCTCAGTCCCCTCCCAAATGCAGTGACAGGAGTCCAACCTGCTAACATCCATGTAATGACTCAGACAAATTGTAGTCCCAGAACAACAAGGAAATAATACTTAGTCTCTGGTACTATATCTATGGTCCCAAATAGATGAAGGCAATTGACATCAAAGAGCAGAAGACATTAATGTCCTAACACTGCCCACTTGTGAATGACAGCATGCCACCAATGCTCAGATGCATATCCACTCACAGAAAAGAGCATGCTGTTGCCAGGCGTGCTGGTACATGCCTTAGTTTTTAATCTCAGTACGTGGCAGGCAGAAGCTGTCTACAGATTGAGTTCTGGGGCAGTCAGACCTACAAAGAAACCCCATCATGCCGTCTACCCATAGATGACAACTGTTATTTACCCATGTCATAATGCCATGGAAGGTGGTGATGTCTGAGTTCTGACTGTATCCATCTCATTAGATCACTATGACAGTAACACCAGTGTATCTTTCACTCCACAGTCCCTATGCTATACCCTTTGGAGACAAGAGACTAGTTTCTCAAGATAACTCCTCTTCTAAGAGTTTATCTTCTCACACAAGGCTTCAGAACTACAGAAGAACCATTGAAGATGATACTAGAAGGGTGAGAGGGAACATCTCACTCTAAATTACCATCTGTATAAAATGTGAAACACTGGCTCACAAACAAGATCATTCTGGGCATACCTCTACTGTGTAATTATAGCTACTTACAGAACAAGCACCTCACCTCTGCACCTAAAGGTAAAAATATCCTATGAGATGCAATCCACAACACCCATCAGCAGGCAGCAAAATCCCCTCATCTCCTCCATGTAAAATCAGGAATCTGGCTTCTTCCTCCCTTGTGAGGATCACAGTCACCAGCACCCTCCAATAGTACATCAGTCAATCAGATGTTAGATCCCTTGGGAACGGGTACAGGTGACCTTGGAATCTGAAGCAGCCTGTCATTCACTGAAGACCCACTTTGCAGCTTCTGATTGAGCTAGGAACCACCTAACTGAGTAGGGGTAGGGGTGCATGGCCCCCACCCTGCAAATGTAGTAGATAGGATGATGTTATCACACTTGCCCTCCAGAGGTGACCTTGAATTCTGACTGAATTTCTTGTTACCACTAAGTCACTATTTCCTAGTTGTAAAGCAGAGATGATAATGGTCAGCCAGGCATTCTAGCACTTAAGAGGCAGAGGCAGGATGATCTCTGTGAGCCCAAGGCCAGCATGATCTACACAGTGACTTCAAAGCCAGCTAGAGTTACATGAAAAGACCCTATCTAAAATTTAAAAAGAAAGGAAGGAAGGGAAGGACAATAGATTCTTTGCAGGATGTCTGAGCTCTTAGTGAACAGTACTCAATGCTTGGAAACGGTTCAGCATACAGTGCAGAAGAACCTCAATGTAGACTAACTACACTGCCTTTGGCCTTGCATCCCTCACGAGTTGAAAGGAGAAAAAGGTGATGTTGGCTATAGGCCACAGCTAAATAACATAAATGTGCAACCAATTCAAGATCCTGAAGTCAGAACAACAGACCCACAGGATCCAAGCACTGGTGATTCTACCATGGCTCTACAGAATAGAAAGTTTACAAGTGAGGGCCATATCTGACATCATGTCCTTTCCAGCCCACTTTCTACACATTCCAGTGTTATTCCAATCAGCAAATGTTTAAAGTAACTGCTAAAGGATAAGCAAGGTAGCTTAGATGGTAAAAGTGCCTAATACCAACTCCAAACACCCGAGTTTGATCACTGGACACACATGGTGGGAGAGAACTACTGAAAATTGTCCTTTTATGCCATACATATAATGTACGCATTCATATGTGTGTGTGCGCGCGCACACACACACACACTACAAAAAATATGAGTAGTGGATGATACAGATTTTTTTTTGATGATACAGAATTTTTTTCCCTTTTTTTTTTTTTTTGGTTTTTTTTTTCGAGACAGGGTTTCCCTGTGTAGCCCTGGCTGTCCTGGAATTCATTCTGTACACCAGGCTGGCCTCGAACTCAGAGATCCGCCTGCCTCTGCCTCCCAGTGCTGGGATTACAGGCATGCGCCATCACTGCCTAGCTGATGATACAGATTTTAATCCCACTGTTGAACTAAAAACTAGACTATGTATTAAGAAAAATCTAGAGGAATCCAGACTATATAATGTAGTCTCTGGGTGGCAGAAAGATAGACACCTCTGTTTATCTTGCCTTTTCTTTTTTGCACCAAATCTATCTATTGCATATCTCTCTCTCTTTTTTAAAAAGATTTATTTATTTATTATATGTTAAGTACACCGTAGCTGTCTTCAGACACTCCAGGAAAGGGAGTCAGATCTCATTACAAATGGTTGTGAGCCACCATATGGTTGCTGGGATTTGAAGTCATGACTTTCAAAAGAGCAGTCAGTGCTCTTAACTGCTGAGCCATCTCTCTAGTCCTTCCATGTGTCTCTTAACATCAAAGTGAAAGCTAGGGACTAATGGATGCAAAGAGGAATTTGAAATGAGAAAACTCTGCAATACTACACACGGGACTCGCTAGTCAGAGCATGAAAGAAGTGTGGTCCTAAACTAGAGACCCCTTTCTTTTCTGCTTGCACCTGAGTGACTGCACAGCTTCTATCACTTTCTTCAAGGTCCTTACCCGAGAGCCTGGACTCCTATAAATGGTTTCAGAATACTTCTGTAAGTCACAAATCTGATAAACACTCTCTCTGATGAAGTAAAATTTAAATAGTGGGAAGCAGATTTCTGAGTTCGAGGCCAGCCTAGTCTACAGAGTGAGTTCCAGGACAGGCAGGGCTACACAGAGAAACCCTGTTTCAAAAAACAAAAAAAAGCAAACAACAACAACAAAATAGATGTACTCTCCTGCCTATTCAGCCAATGAGGAAAAAAGAGGAAGGGACCTCTGTTTAGGGGTGTAAAAATCCCACTCTGAGCTGACACTGACATCTAACTTTGCAAAGCTTTAAAACTGCCTTGCTTTCACTAAAGGGTCTTTGTTCCTCACACCTAATAGGGCATGTAAATGTCAGGTGGATGGGATCTACCCCTGCCCCGACCCTGGTCCCCATACTCCTAGTGCATGGGAAGTGGAGCATTAACAGAATCAGCAAACAGTGGGTTCAAGAAAGAGATCTGCCTCAATATATCTGAGAGAAAAGATCTGACAAGCTCTGGTCTCCACAGGTACACCTGCACATACACCAAAAACTGAAAGCATACATACAGTGTGTGTATGTACATATACACAATAAAGAAACATTTTAAAAACAGATAGCCAGAGCCAGGCAGTGGTGACATATACCTTTAATTCTAGCACTCAGGAAGCAGAAATAGATTTATCTGAGTTAAGAAACCAATTTTCTTTCTTCCTTTCTGAGTTTATTGAAATGATCTCATAGCCTTGGCTGGCGTGAAACTTGATATATTTATCAACTTTATTTAACTTGATATATATAAGACTGGCCTCAAACTCAGAGATTGGCTGCTTCTGCCTCCAAACGGCTGGGATTACTTGCGTGTAACACCATGGTCAGGTCCAATTTTCTTATGATGAGTAAAGGTCCTCAAGAGGGTCAGGTATGAAACCCTGAGCTATACAAGAATGGGAAGCACCCACATACAAGCCAAGATTTAGTTATGTCTCATGTAGGAAAATTTGCTACACAGAACACTGTGTTCCTGAGAAGGATGCAATTTTCACTCATAATGAATTTGTATGACAAATGACCTTTCACCATCATCTTCATGCTACATGGGTGTCACGCCTGACCTTCTCTAACTAGCTAGTCCACATGTCTTTTTCCTCTTAATTCTTATGTTAAATGTTTTAAGACCCATGAGTGGTGATATATGCCAGTAAACCCAACATTCAAGACTTCTGCAAGATCAAGGCCAGCCTGGGATACATAGTGAATTTCAAGCTAGGCAGGGCCACACAGTAAGACTCCATCCCCAAAAAAAGGAGTGGGAAGGCATCATTTCATAAGATCCAGGATCTATAATGCACAGGCTCTCAAAACTAAAACAACGAAAAAACAAAAAACAGGGAGATGTAAAGGAACAAAAGTATCCAAAAAATGACATCAGAGAAGAAATTATCAAAAAGAACCCATAACTGAAATACAAGTGTCTTATTGAAACACGGAAAAAAACTCAAAGGGAAAAACCTGCACTACCATGAAAGAACACTAACAACAATGAACATATTTAAAGATATCCTCAGGGTAAGACAGGCATGTAGCTCACTGGTAGAGTGTCTACCTACCATGAATAAGGCTCCAAATTCAATACCCAACACCTTAAAATAGGAAAGCCAAGTGTGGTAGCTGACATTTGTTACTGCCAATATCAGCACTCAGGAGGTGGAAGCAGGAGGATCTCTGTTAAGTATGAGGCCAGCCTGGGCCATACCTCAGTCCTAGGCTAATCTGAGATACACAGCAAGATCTTGTCTCAAATAAAAGCCATCCTGGGAAAGAAGTCATAGCCACAGAAAGGGTCACCAGTTTAGTTATCTTCAGCATAAAGGCATAATGAACTTGAGAGACATGCCACCCAATTAAACCCTACCCACAAAGTATTTGACAACTGTATACAAGAACAGCAATTAGAATCATATATACTACTCATATATACATATATACCAACACCCAGTAGTACCATAGCACTCAACCACACCATCCATGTATTACCATAGCATTGAGCATAGCACACCATAACACAGTATCTCAGGACCACAGCATCCAGGACCACCCATACTGCTGACTCCATGCACCTAGGACCACAAGATTGAATATCATACACACCATCAAGCACCAAGACAACAGTACCTAGTACTACAGTACTCGGACTCACAAGATGACTAAGGAATAACTCTTTCAGCTAGAGACACAGAAGGCTTTGGGAAATGTGTTCAGGATAAACTATTACTCAAGTGTCACAATGTATAACACACTTCAAGTTGGTAAAGATTCATGAAAGGGATGGAAAAATGGCTCAGTAGTTAAGAGAACTTGTTCTTGCAAAGAACCTAGTTTCAATTCCCAGCATCCACATTCCAACTAAATTCTGTAAATGCAGTTTCAGAGGAATCTGACGATCTCTGGCATCCAAAGGCACAAAGTACCCACAGCCTGAATATCCATACAGACTTGTAGACCAAATGTCTACAAGTCTCACACACACACACACATACACACACACACACACACACACAATATGTTATATTATGTTATATTTTAAAAAGAGGGGCTGGAAAGATGCTCTGGCAGGGGGTCCTAAGTCCAGTCCCAACTCCCATGTCAAGTGACTCAAAACCACCTGTAACTTCAGTTCTAGAGATCTGACACCTTAAGTCCCCAGGTGTTCATGCCAATATATACACAATTTTAAATAAATAAATAAATAAATAGATAGATAGATAGATAGATAAATAAATAAATAATTTAAGCCAGAGGGATGGCTCAGGATGAAGAGCACTGGCTGCTTTTTCAGAGAACCTAGGGTTAGATTCTCAAGCATCAAGACGGCCACTACAATCACCTGTAACTCCAATTAGGGGATCTAATGCTCTCTTCTAGCCTCTGCAGGTACCAGGCATATATATGGTGCACAAGCATGTATGTAGGCAAAACACCCATACACATAAAATATTTTTTAATCAAAAAATAAAATCTAGGGGTGGGAAAGATGACTCAACAGTTAAGAGCATAACTGCTTTTCAAGAGGTCCTAAGTTCAATTCCCAGCAACCAAATGGTGACTCGAAGCCATTTGTAATAGGATCCGATGCCCTTTTTTGGTGTGTCTGAAGACAGCGACAGTGTACTCACATAGGTAAAATAAATAAATCTTTTAAAAAAACACACACACACCAGAAAAGGGTGTCAGATCTCATTACAGGTGGTTGTAAGCCACCATGTGGTTGCCGGGATTTGAACTCAGGACCTTTGGAAGACCAGTCAGTGCTCTTAACTGCTGAGCCATCTCTCCAGTCCCAAATAAATAAATCTTAAAAAGTGATTTGACCACTGGGGAACAGGAATGCAAACATAGAGGACTTATTTCAGACTGTCCATGAAAAAACAGAGCATGCCAACCCCAGTCTGAATAGAGACTTCAAGCAATTTCAAGAGAACTGGGGGAGGGGGGAGAGAAGCAGTGGGATGGTACCACTGAAAATAACATTCAGTGGAGCCCAATTATACTTGGGACAGAAAATCAGCACCTTCTTATAGAATTTTAGAATAGAATTTTCTTTTCTTTTTTCTTTTTTTGGTTTTTTGGATTTTTGGTTTTTTCGAGACAGGGTTTCTCTGTATAGCCCTGGCTGTCCTGGAACTCACTCTGTAGACCAGGCTGACCTCGAACTCAGAAATCCGCCTGTCTCTGACTCCCAGAGTGCTGGGATTACAGGAGTGTGCTACCACTGCCTGGCAGAATAGAATTTTCTAAAGATTATTCAAATAAACAACTATTAGGCTTTTATCCAAAATGCTTTATCTAACCATGATAGCATGCTTAGAAATCTTCAGAGTTGATGGACTTCAACATAACTATATCTTCTATCTTAACCTCAATTCAGTCTCTTGATAGATGAACCAAATATAAACAGTCCAGCTAATAGCTTGGCAGCATAGCTTTATCAACATAACAAGAACATAAGAAGGTCTAGCCATGGTCGAACAAAGGATTTTTTTTTTTTTTTTTTTTTTTGGTTTTTCGAGACAGGGTTTCTCTGTGTAGCCCTGGCTGTGCTCAAACTCAGAAATCCGCCTGCCTCTGCCTCCCAACTGCTGGGCGTGAGCCACTACCGCCGACTTGAACAAAGTTTTAATGATTCAAAATGAACAACAGGTCTGTTAATCTTTGTTATCATTGTTTATCTTCCAAAGAGAAAGGCTAGCAAATTTAAGTGTCACAGGCTTTAAGGATTCTGCAGAGAAATAAAAAAAAAAAAAAAATCCTTCAGTTTAGAACCTACAAAAGCCTGATTAATGCACTTGATTAATGCACTTTTTGCATGGTGTGAACTAGTGATCACTACATAAATTTATAATATATCCTGTTTGTATTTTTCCAACAACATAATGTTAATGTGTTTTGTTGTTTTTATTTTATGTGTATGGGTGTATTGCCTGTATATATGCTTTGTACTAGTTGTGAGCCTGGTGACCATGAAGACTAGAAAAGAGAGTAAGATGTCCTGGAACTGTAAACAAAAAATATAAGCATCTTTTTCTAAAATTTATTTTATTTATATGAGTACACTGTAGCTGTCTTCAGACACACCAGAAGAAGGTATCAGATCTCATTACAGATGGTTGTGAGCTACCATGTGGTTGCTGGGAAATGAACTCAGGACCTCTGAAAGAGCAGGCAATGCCCTTAACCACTGAGCCATCTCTCCCAACACAACAAATGCATCTTAAAAAAAAAAAAGTTAAGCTATCCCAATCTTCTCTGTTGTTTTGGGTTTGGAATTTTGTTGTTGTTTTTGTTGTTGTTTTGACAGAGTCTCTCTTAATAGCCCTTGCCGTCATGGAACTCACCATGTAGGTTAGGGTAGCCGCAAACTCAGAGATCCTCCTGTCTCAGCCCCAAGTTCTGGGATTAAAGGTGTACAGTACTATGGCAAGCCTTCATTCATTCGCTCATTCATTCATTCATTCATTCATTTTGGAGGCCGCATAGGTTATGCATAGCAAATGAGTTGAGGTCAGAGGAAAACTTATAGAAGTCATATGGGTACTGAGGATCAAACTTAGATTGACAGTGTCTTCACCAACTGACACATCTTACTGGCTCTGTATGCATCTTTTTATTTAAAGTTTATATTATTTTTTGGTTTGGAGGTTTTCATTTTTTAAGACTGCATCTTGCTATGTAGCCCAGATAATCTTAGAACTCACTATACAGAATAGTCTCAAACCTATGATTCTCCCTCAGTCTCTGCACTAGGATTACCGCCAGGTTTGTCTGCTTTTTGTTTGAATTCCTGCATTCAAGTGATACATACAGGCCCATGGTACCAAGCCAAATTCAAGAGACCAGGCTTCTTGACACATGCCTTTAATCACAGCACTTGGGAGGCAGAAGTAGGAGGATCTCTGTAAGTTTAAATCCAGTCTGATCTACTTATCAAGTTCCAGGACAGCCAAGACTAAATAAAGACCCAGCACCTGTCTCAAAAAGCCCAGAGGTATGGGTACATGTTCTTAAACCCAGAACCTGGGAGGCAGAGGCAGACTGACCTGGGTTCAAGGTCAGCCTGGTCTATAGAATGAGTTTCAGAATAGTTGAACAGTGCTACACAGAGTTCGGTGAGTGCTGGGGGAATATACATAAAATGTGGAGGACTAGCCGGGCAGTGATGGCACATGCCTGTAATCCCAGCACTCTGGGAGGCAGAGGCAGGCAGATTTCTGAGTTCGAGGCCAGCCTGGTCTAAGAGTGAGTTCCAGGATAGCCAGGGCTATACAGAGAAACCCTGTCTCGAAAAAACCAAATCCAAAAAACAAAACAAAAATAATGTAGAGGACTGATACATGTGCAAACAAAATAAACAAATAAATACATAAATAAAGCACAGGCTTTTATAAAGCACTGCTTATTTTTGCCTTTTGCAAAAATTATTTTTTATTTTTTATGTGCATTGTTGTTTTGCCTACATGTATGTATGTCTGTATGAGAGTGTCAGATTTTAAGAGTTACAGATAATTGTGAGCTTCCATGTGGGTATTAGGAATTGAACCTCTTAATTGCTGAGCCACCTCTCCAGCCCCCTATTTTTGTCTTTTTGAGATAGGGTCTTATGCTGTTTAACTAGACTGGTCTTAAATTGGAAGCCCTCACCCTCCCAAGTACTAGCATTAAAGTTATGAACCACCATGCCTAAGTCAATATTCTTTATTTCATATATATGGGTATTTTGCCTGCATGTATGTTTAAGCACCATGTGTATGCCTGAGAAATAAAGAAAAAGCCCATGCAGCCAGCAGTACAGAAGAGTATCCCTGGGGAACTAGCCCTGACGAAGGAGAGCAGAGGGGAACTTAGCGCTCTAGAGGAATTGATCCATCAACATCTGCCTGAGAAAATGTGCCCAGCAGACTAGAGTCAGTAACAATTTGGAGAAAAATCAATACCACCACTACTGCTGCTGCTGTTTCTGCTGCTGCTGCCACCACCGCCACCGCCTCCTCCTCCTTCCACCGCCACCACCACCACCTCCACCACCTCTACCACCACCACCACCACCACCACCACCACCACCACCACCACCACCACCGGGGAGAAGTACAGGAAAAAGGGGGAGGAAAGAAAACATTTATATTACTTAAAAGGGCATAGAGTTCAGAAGAGACCCACAATAGTCAGAACTTCCCTGGCTGACAGTGAATGAGGATATACCACCCAGCTAGAGACATACAGCATAGGGCTGACCACTGTCCAATCAAATAAGAGCTACACTTACTTTTTAGATTTTTTTGTTTTGTTTTGTTTTGTTTTTTGTTTTGTTTTGTTTTTTTGAGACAGGGTTTCTCTGTATAGCCTTGGCTGTCCTAAGAACTTACTCTGTAGACCAGACTGGCTTCAAACTCAGAAATCTACCTACCTCTGCCTCCTAAGTGCTGGGATTAAAGGCATGTGCCACCACCGCCCAGCTTACTTTTTAGACTTATCAATGACTTACAGAAGGCTGGGACTGGAGTATAGGGATGGGGAAGACTTAGGACTTTAACTCAAGCACTAAATGTTTAGCTCCACAGAAAGATGGTTAAATGGTAAGGGGCTATATATGTTTAGTGTTAAGATGGTTGCCCATCCTACAGTAGTGATTGAAGAGACATCCTGAATGTTCCTGCAGATCATACTTTTTGGAATTCATAACTCTAAGGTTATACGACTCACGTGGTATGTTCTCACTGGTGAGATATAGTGGGGAAAGCAAAGCTAGTTTCTTCCTGAATACGGGCACAGACCTTGCTAGACGAGGCTGAAGGAAGAACTGTCAGTGTCAGACTAACTTGCTTTTCACCAACTCCCATGGTGCCACAAGCAAGAGCTGAAGGATAAATATATGAAAATATATGAAATCTGTATTGCAGAAAGATTGTCAAAGCCAAAAGGCACGGACTTGAATTTTCATGGCCAATTGGCATACTGAAACAAGGACACAGGTAGAGTCAACAGGCATCTGACCTACAGGTACAGCTTAATTTCAAAAGAGGTCACAATGAAATGTACACATGCCAGCAACCTGTGCCAAATATATAAATCCCTGCTTTTTTCAAACACTACTGTAAGAGCCAAAGCAGTATGGTCCACAGAGACAACAACCATAAAGCACTCAGTCTTATGTTGGCTGTAAGCCGCTTCCCATTCATAAACCCACCAAACCAGCACCGGGTATCAGCATCACACAGCCTGGAGCCCAGGACTGGGATCCAATTCCCTGTCCTACCCACTACCCACAGTGTTTCATGGATGCCATGGAAGTCCGGCAGACTGTGGAGTTTTGCATGACTATGGCAGGAAAGGCCATGTTTGACACCATGTACAGATACTATGGTGGGTACATCAGGGTTCATAAGAAATCTCTGCAGCATTGCTAGAAGGGATGGTATATTTAAGATCTGCTCTAATGGGGCTGGAGAGATGGCTCAGCGGTTAAGAGCACAGCCTATTCTTCCAGAGGACTTGGGTTCAGTTCCCTGCACTCACATGGTAGCTAGCTCACATGGTAGGACCAGAGCTGCAGTTAAACAGATTGTAGGTGGCTGAGTACCCCTGGGATGCTGCAAAGACCAAGTTGAGGCAGAGGAAAGAAGACCTAGTGTTAGAACCCTCAACATATTGTCCACCATCCCACCTTTGCAATCATGAGAGAACCCAGATGGGAATTTTACCAGCATCTAAACATAAGCTTTGTTCAGGAGGCTAAATGCCCAAGTAGGGGCTGACACCACAGGCATCTGGTGGGAGACTCTCTGCACCTCCCGCATATTATCTTCTCCACAACATCCTCATTCTGCAGAATACTTATAAAAAAGCACAGTAGGAAGGTATTCATTTTCATAAAACATAAGCCTGTGAACTTATTAAGCTAGGGTTTCTTTCTTTCTTTTTCTTTTTGGTAATGATACAGCATTCTTCTGTGTAGCCCTGTCTGGTTTGGAACTTGCTTTGTAGACCATGCTGCCCTCAAACTCATGCAGATCTGCCTGCCTCTGACTCCCTTTAGTGCTGGGATGGACCAATAAACCAGGCTTAAGCTGAGGTTTCTAAATTCGCTATGAACCTAACTCTTCCATATTATTAACTTATTTGTGTATATTGGGGGGCGTGCCATGGCGTGTTTGTAGATGTCAAAGAAGTTATGAAAGTCATTTCCCTTGTTTCACTAAGTAGTTCCCAGGGATCAAACTCAGATCTCAGATCCTCGGGTTCAGAGGCAGGCTCTTTTAACTACTGAGTCATCTCACCAGCCCAAAACAAAACTAACTAACTTTCTTCTCTTACTTTTAAAACAGGTTCTCTCATCCAGGGCATGATGACCCATACCTTTAATCCCAACACTCAGGATTCCTAGACCGGCAGATCAAGACAGGCTGATCTCTGAGACTTCAAGGATAGCATGGTCTACAGAGCTCCAGCTGGTTCCAGGACAGTCAGGGCTGCGTTATACAGAGAATCCCTGTCCCAAAAACAAAATGAAACAAAAAGACAGACAGGAGCTCTCTATGTAAGCCAGACTGGCCTTGAACTCAGAGATTCTTTTGCCTTTGCTGGGATTAAAGGTGTGAGCACATCAAAAAAACTTAAAGGAAAAAGGTAGTTCTACTTACTTAGTTCAGAAATAATTTTTGCATTTTTCACTGCATAGTCACAAAAAATATTTCTTGAGGGCTGCAGAGATGACTCAGTGAGTAAGAGTGCTTGTTGAGAGCCAGGCGTGGTGGTGCGCGCCTGTAATCCCAGCACTTGGGAGGCAGAGGCAGAGGCAGAGGCAGGCAGATTTCTGAGTTTGAGGCCAGCCTGGTGTACAGAGTGAGTTCCAGGACAGCCAGGGCTACACAGAGAAACCCTGTCTCGAAAAACAAACAAACAAACAAACAAACAAACAAACAAACAAAAAGAGTGCTTGTTGAACAAGCTTGACAATCTAAGTTCAATCCCTGGGATCCACATGTGGTGGTTTGAATAGGCTTGGCACCATAGCCTCATGTGTTTGAATGCTTGACCCACCTGGAATGGCACTACTAGGAGGTATGGCCTTACTGGAGTAGGTATAACCTTGTTGGAGAGGGCGTGTCATTGTGGGGTGAGTTTTGAGGTCTCCTAGGCTTTATGCTCCCGCCCAGTGTAGAACCAGACCTTCCTCCTGGCGGTCAGCAGGAAGATAATCACCTTTTCCTGCCTACAGTTTAAGATGGAGAACTCTCAGCTTGTTCTCTAGCACCACGTCAGCCTGTATACCACCATGCTTCCCACCATGATAATGGACTGAACCTGTGAAACCTTAAGCCAGCCCCAATTAAATGTTTTCCTTTATAAGAGTTGCCTAGGAGGTCTAGAGAGATGGCTCAGCAGTTAAGAATACCAACTGCTCTTCCAAGGTCCTGAGTTCAATTCCCAGCAACCACATGGTGGCTCACAATCATCTGTAATGGGATCCGATGTCCTCTTCTGGTGTGACTGAAAATAGCTATAGTGTACTCACATATACATAAAACAAATAAATAAATCTTTTAAAAAAGGGTGGGGTGGGGGAGATGGCTCAGAAGTTGAGAGTACTGACTGCTCTTCCAAAGGTCCTGAGTTCAATTCCCAAGTAACCACATGGTGGCTCACAGCCATCTGCAATGGAATCTGATGCCCTCTTCTGATGTGTCTGAAGATAGTGACAGCATACTCACATATATAAAGTAAATAAGTAATTCTTGAACGGGAAAAAAAAAAAAGAGTTGCCTTGGTCATGGTACCTGTTCACAGCAATGAAACCCTAAGACACCATGCAAGGCTGAAAGAATGGACTCCCCAAAGTTGTTCTCTGACATACACATACACCACGGTATGTGTGCATGCACACATAATATACAAAATTGGGAGAAAGGGAGGAAAAGGATAGCTTAGCAGTTAATAGAATGTACTGTTCTTGCAGAAGACCAAAGTTTGATTCTCAGCATCCATGTTGGGCACTTCAACAGCTTGTAATTCCATCTCTCTCAGGAATATATATCTATGGCCTCAGTGGGTTCCTGTACTTGTGTGTGTGTGTGTGTGTGCACATATATATACACATATATATATACATATATATATATATATATACTTAAAAATAACCTTTTACATTTCTCAAGCCATAGAACAGGTTTAAGGACAATCTGGACTACATAAGACAATGTTGCTGGATGATGGTGGTGGTGGCAGCGGTGGTGGCACACACCTGTAATCCCAGCACTCTGGGAGGCAGAGGCAGGCGGATTTCTGAGAGGCCAGCCTGGTCTACAGAGTGAGTTCCAGGACAGCCAGGGCTATACAGAGAAACCCTGTCTCGGAAAAAAAACAAATCCAAAAAACAAACAAACAAACAAACAAACAACCCAACTTTTGGATCTGGGTGCTAAAGAGAAGGCTCGTGGTTATGAGCACTGGCTGCTCTTCCAGAGGACCCAGGTTCAATTCCCAGCAACCACATGACAGTTCATAACTGTCTCTAGTTCTAGGGAATCTGACAACCTCACACCAATGCACATGAAATTAAATAAATTATTAGAAAAAAAAAAAGCCTTTTGGATGTAGGTCACATAGGGAAAGTATATGTTCCCTGGGAACTTAACACCGGGGCTACTCACTGGCTTCTGTCCAGACATTTCATAATGGTAATGGGGGAGAAATGTAAGTTCCAAAAGGGCCAGGGAGCTAGCCAGACACCAAGGGCAAGAACTCTCAAGTTTTCTTCCCGAAAATCCAAATCTGTATGTTAAGACTGACTAGGAGGGGGCTGGAAAGATGGCTCAACGGTTAAGACCTTGGTTGCTCTTCCAGAGGTCCTGAGTTCAATTCCTAGCAACCAATGATGGCTCACAACCATCTGTAATGGGATCTGATGCCCTCTTCTGATATGTCTGAAAAACAGCTACAGTATACTCATATAAATAAACAAACAAACAAGACAGTATAGGTACATCTAGCTTTCTCATTCTGAGGTCATGTAGTAAGAATTCCCTCCACAGAACCAGCCCGACATCTGGAAAATGGTAGGCACAGCAACAGGAACTTGCTCTCTGACTTAGCCCCATGCCCAAAAGGCAACTGCAAGAGTACACAAGAGGGCTACAGGGAAGTCAGACTAAATGATGAATTTTATTCATGGCCATGAAGAGATAGTACCATAATAGATCAAGTCAGTCTAAGACATCCTGTGCCTGAGTCTTCAAACTCAGGCTCAACAGATTAGAACCTCATCTGAATCTACATAGATGTTCTCTCACAGCTTCCTGGCCTTTTGGCTAATATCAAGTGAAACCAGATGTTCTCACTGGAGCCTCTCACTCCCTCAAATCATGCCCCAAAGTTAACCTTCATAGCTATGCACCTACTGGGTGCTTCCTCTTATAGTTTCTTTCTTTCTTTCTTTTTTTTTTTTTTTTACTGGTTGATGGAGACATTATCTCCTCCAAGCACTTGGGAGGCAGAGGCAAGTGGATCTCCAGGAGTCCAAGGCCAGTCTGCTCTCCTGGCAGACAACAGGCAGGAAGAACAGCAGTAGACAAGTGAGCAATGGGTGAGCCCTGGAAAGTCACCGCCCCAGGGGCTTTGTCCCAGGGCCACTGCTTCCTCACAGTTCTGACACGGTGTGACTGGACGAAGAAAGACCCTTTCTGTCTACTCAGTTATGATTGCTTCCTGGGTGTTAGCCTACTCTGTTGAGCAAATTTCTTACAGATCAACATCAAGATGAACTCTTTTTTTTTTTTTTAAGACTTATTTATTATATACAGTGTTCTGCCTGCACATGTGCCTGCATGCCAGAAGAGGGCATCAGATCCCATTATAGATGGTTGTGAGCCACCATATGGTTGCTGGGAATTGAACTCAGGACCTCTGGAAGAGCAGTCAGTACTCTTAACCTCTGAGCCATCTCTCCAGCCCCAAGATGAACTCTTATAATACTGTTTAGACTAATTAATGATATTACAGTATTCTTGATTTGATTTAAATAGTTTTAGGAAGATAAGTGTAATTGATAGAAAATTTAAGGAGATGGTATTAGTCATTTTGCCAGAAAGATGTAATAAAGTTAGAATCAAGAATATAATGTGCCCCTCCTCATAGACTACAGCTAGGTTATAAAAGTAGTACAGTGATTTTCATGAGTTACAAGCACATACACTGCACTAGAAAGAAAATTAGGCTTGGACCGAATTAATGATCAAGGAAAACATTCATTGTAGGTTAGGTCTTGAGATGAGGCCACAGGTGTGCATCAGGATAAGGTCATGGACAAGGAATAGGTAACTCTATTATGAGTATAAGATCAGAAAACAGATGATTAGCTAGACTTCAAAAATAAGACTAAGAGCCGGGCGGTGGTAGCACACGCCTGTAATCCCAGCACTCTGGGAGGCAGAGGCAGAGGCAGAGGCAGGTAGATTTCTGAGTTCGAGGCCAGCCTGGTCTACAGAGTGAGCTCCAGGACAGCCAGGGCTATATAGAGAAACCCTGTCTCGGAAAAATCAAATCTAAAAAAAAAAAAAAAAAAAAGACTAAGATAGATGACCTGCTTCTTGGTAAAAATTTTGTTAATCAATAACATAAAAAAACTATTGCTTTGAACTTATAATGAGCTTACTGAATGAAAAATAGATAAAACTACTGCTTTGTACTTCTCAACAATCCTGCTGTAATTCCCTCTTGTATAACATTTTATCTGTTTATTTTATCTGCTTTTTAATGAGGTAATTCTTCATTTTACATAATGAATTTTGTCTGGGGTGGTATAAAAAAACTAAGAGAAAAAAATAAAAGTTGTTAGAGCTTGCTCATTAGAGCTTTGCTCTATCGACCAACTGTGTACATATGCAAAATGGTTAGAACTTACTAGAATTTTGCTCTATCCATCAAATGTGTGTATACGTGTGTGTATGTATACATGTGTGTGTGTGTGTGTAAATAGTTAGAGCTTGTTCACTAGACTTTTGCTCTATTGATTTACTATGTATGTATCTATGTAAAATGGTTAGAGCTTGTTCGCTAGAGCTTTGCTAATTCACCCAAGGTGGGAATGTGTGTCTGTCTGTATGAATGTATATGCATAAAGCTGTTGGAGCCTGCTTACTGGAGCGTGCTTGCTTCAGACACTAAGTCTATATGTATGAGTATATGTATTTTCTCTTCTCTGTCTTGCCATTCCCCTAGAGTTTAAAGAATTCAGAGTTTCTTGCCAGTCACATAGATTACCAGCCTCAGATAATTAGGTTCTTCTGTCATGGCAGCACTACCAGGGCTGACCCCCCATCCCACCTCCCCGCCCTCAATGGCTATTAGCACCAACCCCACTTGGCTTAATCCTTTGGTTGTCAAAGCTGGCCTTCAACAGTGTACAGAGCAAGTTTCTGAACTGCCAAGGATACACAGAGAAACTGTCTTGAAAAAAACTATTGTTGTTTACTTAACCCTCACCAGAAACACTCAATAAACTGACAGACAGGCCTAACAGTTCCTCTTGCAAGAAGGCTGGAGAGCAAGGGCTAGTTACCATGTCTACAAGATCCTGTTTTCTGAGTAGTGAGGGCTGTGCAGCAGGCACCCAGCCAAGCCACTATACTGCTCTTGCTGTCAACACCATCTGAAGTCTACTCCATATCAATGGACCAAGCCTGCCCAGGAGTATACCCCTGTGTTGGTCTCAGAAAGACATTAGGAAAAGATCCAGAAGACTCTAGGTACAGGGAAGAACATAGCTAGCAAGAATGGTAAGAGCGGCAAACATAAATGTAAGAGATCATTTCAGAAGTTAAGGATTAAAACCAACAGCCAAGTGCTTACTTCAGACCTGATCATTAAGACTTGTCAGGAAACGCAACCAAAATCAAACTTGTGGGCCAGGATCACCTATCAAGAAAACCCACGTCTGCCAGGTAGTGTGTCACATCCCTGGGCCTCAGTACAAACCATTCAGCAAATTGCCAGGCTAATTCATACCTCTTAAAACTGTGGAGCTATAGAGCAGGTACGTCAGGCTCACAACCAGTTATTAGTATTCTAGTTCCAGGAAATCCAGCACCCTCTTCTGGCCTCCAAGCACACCTTCTATATGTAGTACACATTCACACACTTATGCCCACACACAAACACAAAAAATAAGATAAGTCTAAAAAATGAAAATAACAACAACAACAACAAAACTCACCATCTATAACATTCTGGCCTTGGAGAAATAGATCAATGGGTAAAAAGCTAATTTAGCTGCCAAGCCTGACAATCTGAGTTCAAACCCCAGGATTCACATGGTAGAAGAAGAGAAGACTTGCAAGTTGTCCTCTGACCATCGCATGTGCTGTGTACTACATGTACACACATACAAACACAGAGACATATAAATAAAATGTAAAAAAAAAAAAGACCAACTGTGGGTATGGAGCCATTCTTTTTTTTTTTTTTTTTTGGATTTTGGTTTTTTCGAGACGGGTTTCTCTGTGTAGCCCTGGCTGTCCTGGAACTCACTCTGTAGACCAGGCTGGCCTTGAACTCAGAAATCCGCCTGCCTCTGCCTCCCAGAGTGCTGGGATTACAGGCGTGCGCCACCACCGCCCAGCTAATATGGAGCCATTCTTATAACCCAGTACTTGATCTGCTGAGCTCATGACCAAAGAGAGCAAAGAGTTAAGACCCCATCTCAAGAATAAAACAGGGGATCGGATGTGATGACACACACCTTTAATCCCAGGACTGGGGAAGAAGAACCAAGTAGGTATTTGTGAGTTCAAGGCCAACCTGGTCTACCTAGTGAGTTTCTGGTTGGCCAGGCATACAAGGTGAGTCCCTGTGAAAGGGAGGGAGGAAGGAAGGAAAGAAGACGTAAAATAAAAAGTGTCTAGGAAGATGATTCCAGGGTTAAGAGCCCATAACTAAAGTTCAGTTCCCAGCACCCAAGTAAGGTGGCTCATAGAACTTCCTGTAACTCCATCTCTAAAGTTTCCAATTCTGCAGGGCGGTGGTGGCTCCAAAAAATCCAAAAAAAAAAAAAAAAGGTTTCCAATTCCCTCTTTTGGCTTTGTAGGCAATGTCCCTCCCATCCCCTCCCACAAATGAACAAATAAATCTTTAAAAAAAATTTTTTTCCCAAGTTTTCAAGACAGGGTTTCTGTGTAGCCTTGACTGTCCTGGAACCCACTCTGTAGACCAGGTTGGCCTTGTACTCAGAGATATCCACCTGCCTCTGTTTCCACTGCCCAGTGCTACCACAACCTGGCTAAATAAATCTTAAAATTTCAAAAAGCAACAAAACAATAAAAAAGAGGTCAGATGTGGTAGCATATACCTAAAATCTCAAGGTTTGGGAGGTAGAAACAAAAGAGAAAGAAGTTCAAGACCAGCCTTTGCTACACAGCAAGTTCTAGACTTTGCTTTCAAAATGATCAAAACAGCCTGATAGTGGTTACCTACATCTTTGATCTCAGCACTCTGGAGGCAAAGTCAGACAGATATCTGTGAGTTCAAGGCCCGCCTGGTTTATACACTTAGTTCTAGGACAGCTAAGGCTACACAAAGAAACCCTGTATCAAAACACAAAACAAGACAAAAAGGGGGTGGGAGGGAATTTTTGAGGTCTACCTGGGATGCATAAGACCCTGTCTCCAAAATAAAACAAAACAAATTGTCCTTTAAAATCTTGCTAAGTAAACAGCACTTGGCTAATGACAATAAATAAAAATAGTATATACTGAATTATGCCTCTTAAATTAAAGATGTGTTAATTCTGTAGCTTTGTTAAGTGACCAATTTTTATTTCTTTGTGGTTACAGTAAACGTAAGAACAGCCCCGGTCCGTCCGTGTCCATGTACAAAGCGCCCCTAATCCCCCAGAATTTCACTGTGTGGAACTAGCTCAGTAAGCCAGGCTGGCCTTGAACTCAGAGATCTGCCTGCCTCTGCTTCGCTGAGTAATAGGATTAAAGGGATGTTCCAACACATCTGACTACTGCTTTTCTTTATAGTTCAATGAACCTCCTTTCTTGAGAACCCACTTGATTTAATCCCTGAGACATTAGACTCAGCTCAATCCTAGTTCAAAACATTGACTATCTCAACATCTAGAAATGGTTTTTAGTTTGGAAACAATGATAAGTTAAGTCTTTAATCATAAGTTCTAGGGTAATAGGCAAAAAATGCAAACTCTGCTCACAAGTGCGATAAGCACTAACCCAGCCAACCAAGATTCCTGTAACCACAACGATACTGAATTTAAAAAACAGTAAAGTTGATCTGACAAGACAGCCTAGCAGGTGATGGGCTCTGACACCAAACCTAGAACTCATAGGATAAGAATGTCTCCTATAGCCAAGCAGTGGTGGCGCACGCCTGTAATCCCAGAACTCTGGGAGGCAGAGGCAGGCGGATTTCTGAGTTCGATGCCAGTCTGGTCCACAGAGTGAGTTCCAGGACAGCCAGAACTATACAGAGAAACCCTGTCTCGAAAAAACCAATGTCTCCTATAGGCCAGGCGGTGGTGGTGCATGCCTGTAATCCCAGCACTTGGGAGGCAAAGGCAGGTGGATTTCTGAGTTGAGGCCAGCCTGGTCTACAGAGTGAGTTCCAGGACAGCCAGGGCTATACAGAGAAACCGTGTCTCAAAAAAAAAACAAATCCAAAAAAAAAAAAAAAACCTGTCTCCTGTAAGTAGTTCTCATACCACGCATGCACACACAAAGCACATATGAGCCTGAGGGCAGTGCCTCCCCCACCCCACCATATAAGGTGGATGGAGACACACACACACACACAGTGTAAACTTTTCATTATAGAGAAAGGTGAAGAGAAACCCTTGAAGAGAACAGTTTCAAAGCCATGATCACTTCTGGAGAGTACTGCTACACTGCTCTTCAAGCTGCACATGCCAGAACACGCAATCAGAGCATCCTTTGCTGATCACACCATGGAGAAAAAGATCCAATTCTGGAACTCCAAGCATAGCCATCAGGAGTTTCTGAACATTCCAACTGACTACATAGAAACGGTCCCACTACTGACTCATTCTCCAGAAAGAACACAAAATACTGATTAAAAAAATTAGCAAGGTGGGGGAGGAAGTTGGAGGGATGGCTTAGAAAAGCACTCGTTGCTCTTCTAGAGGGCCTGGGTTGACTCCCAGTACCTACATGGTGGCTCACAACCATCTGTTAACTCCAGTCTCAGGGGATCTAACACCCTCTTCTGACTTCTGTGGGCAGCAGGCACATACATGGTGCACATACATACATACATACATACACACACACAAAACACTCATACACATAAAAAATTAAATGAGTCTAAAATAAAAATAAAATAATTATAATTCTCTATGCATTTGAACGTATTTCCCGCTCATTATTAAGGGTTAAGGTCCTTCTATGCAAGAAGACATGAATTTGGTGCTCAAGGGTAAAGTTTAAACATTATAACTTCTAAGAATTCCCATGCTTCTAATAATTCACAAGCCATATGCTTATAATTCACAAAGCCCTATATTTAGCAGTACATGTGTTACTAAAGAGAGAACTCAGAGTTTCCTGCATGCTATGCAGGAACTCTACCAAACCTCTACACATTTTCATTTTGAATCTCTACAAGTTGCCCAAACTGACACTCAATTTTTCCATTCTCCTGCCTCAGTTTCCCAAGTAGGCAAGATTACACCTGGCAAAGTCTTGTTTGTTGCATTCTCAATACAAAATATAAGAAGGTATCTAAAGACACCTAAGTAACTAAGTAGGAAATAAAACTGTAATTCAGCAGCAGCAGCAGCAGCAGCAGAGATTCCAGCAGGGGTTAAAAACAAGACCACCTGTTACCAACACCTTTTCCTTGCTCCTTTGCCAGGTCTCCGAGCTGTGTATAGAAAATGGACACCCTGTGCCGAACTCACCTGAGCTCTCTGCCTTCGTTGTACCGTCTACTTGAGGGGGCCCTCGGGGCAGCAGTCTCCAATAGCAGCTTCTGGGTGAGCCTGCTGGGGGGGACAGAGTCTCGGCCATCCTCCTCATCTGCATCTTGGTCACATTTCCACTCTTCATCTTCATTCAAAGTTGGCAGGTATCCAGACATGCCCTTCCCTGTCCCAGACCCTGAGCTCTGGTCACTGCAGACCTTCGGACTCTCTGAGCCTGTCCGTGTGTACTCCAAATAAATGTCAGACTTAAGGAAGGAAGGGTAGGTATTCTCCTCCATGGTGGACTGGATTTCTGTCTGTGCCTGGTCAAACATAGCAGGATCGATCTGCTGCTTCATGACACAGTCCTTTATGAAGCTCTTAGTGGCTGGCTTGGTTTGTCTGGACACAATGCCATTGCTATCCAGGATGTACTTTCGGTAGATGGCTCTTGCCAGCTTCAGCCTCTTTTCCTCATTTGAGTCACAGGGTTCAAGTTTCCTGAAGCCACTGCAGGCAAACCAGAAGTCCAGCAGGTCAGCACAGCCCTCCTGCTTCAGGAAAGTCCTGAACAGGCTGATCCCATCTTGGTCATCCAGTAAGGAATGCAGTGACTCAGCCCACCTCAAGTATGGTGGGGTGGGGGAGGCACTACCCTCAGGCTCATATCCCAGATCCAGATCTGAACGTCTTGGGGTGGCTGTTGAGGTCTCACTTTTAACGCTGGTACCTTTCCCAGAGCAGAAATTGTGGTTGACAGGCCTCGAATCAGTAGATACCAGTTCTCCCTCTTCTCCAGGCACTGGGGGCCGGGGGGCATCTTCGGTGAAACTTGCTCCGAGGTCCAAGGGAAAACCCTGCTCCTGGATATTCATTTTGGGACTCTGCATCAGTGAACAATGAGCGCTGCACCCTAATACCTCAGTACTTACAGCTCCCAAGGGAATCAATCTCTCCTGTTAAAACCATTAAGAGGACAAGGATTAGGAAAGGTGGTCCATGGAAACACCAGAGGTTCTCTTGAGATGCGCAGGGATGCCCTCCCATTCCCACTTGGAGCAGAGACTCAGTGCAGACTTCCAGCAGAGACATATTTGGCCACAAATTTTGCTCTATCATTAAGGCAATTTCTGAAACTTTTACAAGAATGCCCTCTCACACTAAGTGAAAGCCTGGATCATCTCTCCTGCAAGGGATGCCTTCAATGGTAAGGCCTGAAGATCACCTATCCTGGCTAAAGAAATGAATGTCAGGACAGGAAAGCTAGAAAAGAGGAAATGCGCCTCTATCCTCAGTCAGCAGCATCAGTGAGCTGGTCCCTCATTCATGAAGATAATCACCTCACCTGCTCTAGTGACACTCAGAAACAAAGAGGCACAGTACACTACAGGTCCTCAGGTAGACAGCCACATGACAAGTTGAACAGTCTCTGTAGTTCCTGTCTATTCTATTACTTTTCACACTCGGCATGCCTCATGAACAACCACACAGCAAGATGTCCTTCCAGCTCTCAACAGCTAAGAGATCAAGCAATCACAGGCTGGCTACCTTCCACACTGAGGACCAGTGATGGAAAGACACAGTGCACATTCAGAGGCATCTATGCATCATCAACACAGAAAACCTTAGAGATTCAGAAAGCTGTACTTGGCTGCTAATTTCTCTCTTACAAGGAGATTCCCTTCTGATAGCTAGCATATGGTGACTTTGGAAAGACAGAAAAGGTACAAAAAAAAATCAGTTACAAATACAAGTATGCTTTTTCAATAAAGAAGCATACAGGAAATATGGTTAGCTCTAACAAATGAAAACTGTACCACCTCTACTCTTAGAGATCTCCAGCAGTGCCTCTGAATATATCCAACTCTCAATATATCCAAGGGACAGCAACACAGCCCCAAATGTTCCCAGCTAAAAGTGAGCTAGAGAGAGGCATATGTTAGAGTCAGATAACTGGAACAAAACAAATCCTAAAAACAAAGACAGGCATCATGGTTCATGCCTGTAATCTCAGCACTCAGGAGGCTGAGGCGATAAGAGGATCATCCTGAGTCAAGGCTAGCCTGAGCTATAAAATGAGAACCTGTCTAAATAAATAAATAAATAAATAAATAAATAAATAAAGCCAGTGTATTGGCACAAATCTATAATCTCAGCACTTGGAAAAATGAGGGAGAATTCAAGACCTGATCAAAAGTTCAGGGTCAGCCAGATCGTAGATGGTCCCAGCACTTGGGAGGTAAAGAGAAGCAGATCTCTGAGTTCAAGGCCAACCTGATCTATAGAGCAGTCAGAGTACAAGAACAGCAGGACTATAGAGAGAAACCTTGTCTCAAAAATAAAACAAATAAAAGAGTTCAAGGTCATGGGTTGGGGATGCAGCTCAGATGGTAGAGTGTTGCCTAGAAAGCTTGAGACCTGGGTTTCATCCCCAGATCTCCAGCACTGCAGAAAACTGAAAGTGATGCTGCCCGTCTCTGTATGGAGGTAGATGCAGAAGGATGAGAAACTCATTATTCTTGGCTACATGAGAGTTAGAGGGCAGTCTGGGGTATAAGAGATCCTGACACAAAACAAAAAACAACAAGATGCACATATACAACCTAAAAGAGAGTGGCTGTCCTTGGTCACCAGTCTATAGTGTTGAGCCCTGACTTCCACGAAATCCATCTTTTGCTCATTCTTACACAATACACACTTCACCTGCGAACAATGCTGATGGCTAGATTACTAATAGCTACAAGGAAGAGGCATGTACAAATAAAAGATGGGTCTCAATTATGACATTTCTGCAGCTAATGACTTCTTAGGCAAGCTATAATCTTAGCCTCAGCAGGACCAGCCTGTTTCTTAAGGTCACAGCTTATGACTGTGGTCTGCTGCTCATAGACCTCCCACTTTCTGGGAGTTCTATCTGCATGTGGTAAGCACATTAGATATTTGAACACCACACCAGCCCATCATGTCTACTATGCTCTTATCTAGGATATCATCCCAGGAAAAAGGGGCCTGCACTCCTGGCCACCTGTCCCTGAACATGAACGTTCCCACAGATTACTAACACTGAAACTGCCCAATTGCCAATAATCCCTGGGCTCCCACAGAGAACATTTAACATTTAAGGCATGCAAAAATACCACACATAAAGCAGTTATGATAATTCAGAAAAGTCCAAAGCCTATAGCACCAAATCTAGCCTCAAATCTGCAACAAACACCTATAAAGTGACTCCATACAGGTAATATACAAATCTGACATCATATATAAAATTTCCTTTGACACTGTCAAAACACACAGCCCTGGGTGTATTTGTATATATTGCTTATACTCAAGTATAACTTCCAAGCTTATGATTTAGGTTGAATGTGGAAGTAATAATATGACTAGCATACTAATGAGCCATTGATTAAACTCTTGAAAGGTCAGGGCTCTCATTTCATATCTAGTCCAGTCCCCCATCACATAAAGTCTTAACAGACAATATAACCCACTTTATTTCTCTGAAAGATGTAAGACAAGTCAATACTGTTGAAAAAAATCAAACAAAATCCCTGTGCTTCATATACTTTCTCGACCCTGAAGTGAGCTCTAAAATTGAAACCAGTCTCTCAGGTAAAGTCAGACTCCATCTTCTCCAAAACAGGTTATGAGTAAAGGAACATGGCAGAGTAAAAGGAAGGAGTACACATGTAATGAGAACTCTTTACAAGTTATCCTCAAGATGAGCTGAAAAAAAAATCCTTAGTTTTTTTTCTTTTTTCTTTAAGACCAACTAAAAACGTGTCTCCTGTGTTTTGGTTTTGAGTGATTTTGTTTTATTTGTGGGGAGCGTAAAATAAGGCAATGAACACCAGACAAGTAGGTATCTGGCAAGCCAAACCACACCATAGAGTGCCCTCCTTGGATTGTTCTTACTCGTCCCTACTTTTATTTACTTTTTCATAGGGGTTAGGGGCTGACGCAAAGGGAGGACACACACATAGTCTAGCACCAGTAGTTCCTCAGCACCAACTCACCCACATCGTCCCAGACCCAAGAGCAAGTACACCACACTTAGCAGGCACACACCCAACTGTAGATCATTCTTAGAATCCTTGGTTTTCTTTACTCTCTTGTCCTGTTCACACTGGCCTTTGCTTTCCCCATGCCCTACTATAATTCTGTCCCTGGCACATCGGCCCCCCAAAGCCCTTCTCCCCATATGTCTAGCACACCATGCAGTCCCCACGCATCTACTCATACTACGCAGCCTGCCACCTCTTCTGCTCAGCGTCCCCTTGGAGCCCTGGTCTCCCTGAGTCGGGCACAACCTCGCACATCGCGGGCCGCGCTCCGACACGCCTCCCGCCCGCAACCCGCGCGCCCCTCTCTTCCGGGTCCGCGTACGCCGGCCTAGCGCGGCCTACTCCCGCAGCCCCGGGCAGCAGGCCTCCGCGCCACAGGAGCGCGCCCGTCGGCTCCCACTACTCACCAGCGCGCGGCGGTTGTGGAGGCGCGGCCCCGGGCCTGGCTCCCGGCCCGGCGAGGCCCATGCGCTCAGCGGCGGCTCAGCGGGCGGGCCACGGCGGGGGCGCGGCCCTCGGGGGCCCCCATCGCGTCGGCGGCGACGGCTCGGCGACCCGTGGCCCGGAGGCTGCGCGAGGCAGGCCGCAGAGCGCCACCAAGACCGGCCGTTCACTCTCACCAGCCCTCTCTGGAAGGAGGCTCCAGCCCGACCCCAGCAGGCTCCTGCGGCGGCGGCGGCGGCAGTGGCCGCAACGGCCGCAAGCGCTTCCCTGAGCCGGGAGCCTGAGCCCAGAGCCCTGAAGCCCAGGCCCGAGCGCCCCCGCCGGCGCCGCCCGGAAGTGCGGGGGCGGGGCCGCGGTGTGGGGCGGGACTGCTGCGGAGGCTGGGTCCTGGCGTGGAGGCAGAACCACGATGTGGGGCGGAGCTTCTAACAAGGGGCGGGGTGGGAGGCTGAGGACCAGAAGAGTAAGGGGCAGGGTCTTGAGCGAGAGGAGGGCTGCGGCGTACTCAGGATTGGAAGGAAACAAGAGCCAAACAGTGTCTTGCGGTTTTGGAGGCGGGGCGTGAACTAAGACGCCGCTGGGAGGATGCCCAATGGGGCAGCGACTACTGCTCGTCCCGAAAGGTGGCATGGGAAACAGCCCTGAGCGCGCTCAACCACAACCACGGCCATCACCGAACCCTAGGCCGGTACACTGAAGGCAGACCACGCATGTCTAGTCACAAATGCTACTGAAAGGGCCCACCACACAAACACACACATAACACATAGACTGTCTCCAAGGCATCTCTTGCTGAGTCTGCTAGCATAACGAGCCAACTCCAGGTTGCCCCACCACAGGCTTATGGACACGAGGCCACAGCATCAGGAACACAGATGCCCAGCTCTCTACTTGGCAGGCCCACACCCTGGGTCAGCCACATCCCAAGGAGAAATTACGTGAACACGAGGAATTACTGCACTTAAGAATGTCATCTACTGCACTTGGGAGGCAGAGGCAGGCAGATTTCTGTTCGAGGCCAGCCTGGTCTACAGAGTGAGTTTCTGTACAACCCCCCCCCCCCAAAAAAAGGTCATCTCCCAGGGAAGTCCGGACCCCAGAGCACAGCCTCTGACACCCCTCAGTCCATTTTGCAGACAAGAGGTTGCCACCTAGGCTTAGTACACACCCACCCAGGCCTCGCCTTGGCCAGAGGACTCCTGATACCCACATTCTTTCAGAACCCCTCCTTTCATACCACCCTATCCTGGCTGCATCTGCACTTGCCCACCTACGTGCTTTTTTACTGCTGCTGCTAATTCCACTACCTTGTTTTATTCTGGACACTGTTCTCCCTCGTTGCCTGGTCCCTTATCCTTCATGGCTCCCAGGCAAAAGCAGTAGTATTGGCTTCAGACTGAGGTCACAGGCCATCTAACTGGAGTGATTCTAACCCTGCCACCTGCCTCTTGAGAGGACTTAGCACAGCACTGAGGCCCAGGATTGCGATGTATAGAGAAGGAACCACTTGAACTGTAGCTGCTAGGGTGACCTAGCCTGACGAATTCCCTCCTAGACCCCAACACTGAGCCTCAGGTCTGGGGCTGGGGTATAGACACTGCTAAGCCAACACAGCCCCACTCAAATCCCAGGACAGGTTTCAAGTTCACATCTGTCCAGACTAATGCAGCCTCAGGTCCCGGGGCCTCCGGGCACTGGAGGCTCCCCAGCAGCCCCTGTCCCAGACCATTCAGCCTCCTATCAGTAGAAGAAACAATCACGGCCATTGAGTGAGCAGGAGATAGCCTTGGCCTTGGGCTTCCTCCCCACTCCCAAACCCGGGCCCCGACGCTTGCCTTGATTCTGTAGAGCTGCTGCTGCGGCCAGGCCAGGCTCTCGGGATCAAGTCCACGTCCATCCTCCTGCTAGCCCACGGTGGTAGGTGTCCCCAAGCCCTGGGACCAGAGTAGGACCCTCGGGCCTCCAGCTCCTCAGGACCCCTGCCCTGCAGGGACAGGAAGGGAATCAGGAAGCCTGGAGGAAATGCAACAGCCCACTAAGGAGGACTGTGGGGGTGTAGTAGGGGGGATTATAAATAGGGGGTGAAAGGGCTAAATTATGAAGACCTTGAGGGAGTTTCTGCAGTGAGGAGAGGGTAAAGGACAGCTTGTGGGAGCCTTGCTTCTAAGAGACGGGAGCCTTGAAATTCAAATGCAGTGCCCTTTGCCCCACCCAGAATTGCCATTAGCAGCTTTAACTTAATTTTCATGGCATTTGCTCAAGTTTCTTGCCACAAATCAATGAGTTTTAAAAACCCAAACTCATGAGCAGAAATTACTTTCTTCAATATAGACATAGAAATACTTTTTATGTGAGTACACTCTCTCTTCAGACACCTCAGAGGAGGGCATTAGATCCTTTTACAGATGGCTGTGAGCCACCATGCAATTGCTGGGATTTGAACTCAGGACCTCTGGAAGAGCAGTCAGTGCTCTTAACTGCTGAGCCATCTCTCCAGCTTGACATAGGAATACTTTTAAATAAAGTGTCTTTCAAAAGTGACACAAAGAAAGTCACCTGGCACCACCTGGCACGCATGCTACAGAGGGTCTGGCCCAGTGACACGCTGCAAGAAAATGCCTGGCAGAAGGCCAGCTACAGACACGAATGGCCACTGACCATGCCACAGCCCAGGAAGAGAAGGACCAATTTGATCCTCAATTCTAGGGGCAGAGGGGCTTCAAGCTCAGCTGGTTTCTAGCTGTCTGTCCCTTGTGCCCTCTACCCGGTGCAGAGGTGGTGGGATGCGACTGAATCCCAGGTAGAGAGAGTGAAGACCTGTGGTCTTGTGTCTTATTTGCCATTCTAGAATACAGCAGTCACCTGGATCCAATGTGACCCAGAATGCTCAGAGGATTCGAGTGGCCCAGTTCCCTCGCCCTGTCAGCCAGCTACCTTCCTGCTGTAACCCATCTCTGGCTTATGTGTCACCCCCACGAATCTTCTCACTCCATCATTCCTAAGATTGGAGTTGAGGGGTTGAGGAGTGGGGGTGGGGTGGCCGGGGCACCTCTGCCTAGGAGGACGAGGAGTTGGAGAACCAGCAGTGAGAAAAGGCACAGTGGCGCAAAAACAGATGCTAATTTTTGTATCACAGAAGCAATGACTATGAAGGCAGGAAGAGTAAAGGCTTATCCAAGAGGGCTCATGTAGGTCCCTAGAAGGAAGCAGTTACCATACCTCCTCCAAAACAGAGTCTCACTGTGTAGCTCAGGCTGGCCCAAGCTTTCCAAGTGCTAGGAATACAGGAATAAATGTGCCCGGCGTAAATTTTACTTTATTGCTTTTTATTTATTTTTACGTGCATTGGTGTCTTGTCTGCATGTAGTATGTCTGTGTAAAGGTATCAAATTTTGGAGTTATAGACAGGTGTGAGCTGCCTTATGGGTGCTGGGATTTGAACCCGAGTCCTCTGGAAGAGCAGTCAGTGCTGTTAAC
Source organism: Apodemus sylvaticus (assembly GCF_947179515.1). Taxonomy (NCBI): domain Eukaryota; kingdom Metazoa; phylum Chordata; class Mammalia; order Rodentia; family Muridae; genus Apodemus; species Apodemus sylvaticus. Next base: position 94,885,771 of record NC_067481.1, read on the forward strand.
CACCTCTCCCGGCCTATTTTATTCTTGATGAAAGTGCGGCAGAGCTGGTTGTGGTGACATGTGCCTTTAACCCCGGCACTTGGGAGGCAGAGACAGGCGAATCTCTGTGAGTTCAAAGTTAGCCTGGTCTACAAAGCGAGTTCCAGGAGAGCCAGGGCTGTTATACAGAGAAACTGTCTTGAAAAAAATCAAACAAAAAAAAAAGAAGCATGCTGCTGTAATATTAGCATGACCACGAAGTGGAAGCCTCAACCATTCTGCAGTAGCTGCCACCTCCCAGTGACATCAGTGTATAAGGAATAGGAATGACATAATAGCAAGGTGTGCTAACTGCTCGTGGGCGGTGTTAGCTAAGGTGCTCCTGTGCTCACTCCAGGGTAGGGCAGGAGGCCTTAACTCTGTGCCAGCAGCCACCCTGGCACAGGCAAGACCCATGACCGAATTTATTTATTTTTTAATGTATTTGGGCACAAGCTAGCCAGGGTCTATATGTAGAAGTCAAAGCACAACTTCTGGAGGTTGATTCTCTTCTTCTACACGTGTGTCCTTGGGATTGAACTGGGGCTGTCAGCCGCAAGCTCTTTCACCTGCTGAGCCATTTTGCTGCTGGCCCCAAGTTTCTCCTCCCCTTGTATCCCCTGGTGATGTGTGTTCTGAGCTGGCACCTTGCATTATTACCCTTGGTGTTTGTATTTCGCCCAACAGGAGGAGCATGACTGTCCTAAATGATATGGTTCAACGTGGCTGCAGTGTTAACCATTATTGAGATTTCTAAATAATAGGTTATATGCCAGCCAGCATTACAATGGACTGTTCCGATAGCTCCTGCTTCAAAATGCTGTGATGGCCGAGTGTCTGCCTTTCCCTCCCAGGTAAGAGGTGTCCATCCACAGTGGAGTAGAGAAGGAGTTATTCTGCCTTACTAGCACGGTCACTTCGGAGATGGACACTGTGGCCACCGTTTGTGCCCTTTGGACTATTATGTGTTCCAGGCCCAATCAGGTGGCAGCATGCTTCTCCCCTGGGTTAGACTCCAGAGGTCCTCACAGCCATGTCCTCCTCTGTCCAGCACACCATTTCCCTGCCAGCCTAAAGGAGTCCAGAGCCAGTAAGGCAGGAAAGCAGTGCAAACAGGCATGAAGGCAGTGCTGGGCCAGCTCTTCCCCCTTGAGTGGACCCTAAGAAATAAACCCTTCCCAGAGTACACCTCACACCTTCCTACTGAGGTCCGACTCCCTACTGTCTTAAGGGGAGTCATCCGTCTGGAGCAGGAAGGAGAATGAAGATACCAAAGTAACAGGCAAGTTGATCATCGTCAGCAGGTAGGTATGGAGGATGTGAGGTCAAGTTAGCTCTTTTTGATACCCTCAGCCCAGTAAGCTGTCGGGGAAGGATAGCCTGCTACCAAGCCCAATTACCCCTACCTCCACCCCAACTAGGAAACCTCGGGAACACAAGGGAATGGCGCCAGCTACTCTGGAGACTCAAATACTTGCTGTGTCTTGAGTGTCCTCTTTGGCAAAGTGAGGATCACTCAGTGGTCCATGCACAACTTGCACGGACGAGACTTGAGTAGCAGAATAAATTCTACTGCCATGCCTTGGTGTATGTCTGGTAGAGGAAGGAGCCAACTGGCCTCCCTAACCTCAGCACCATTTGTCCGGGGTCGGCAGTATATTCTCCCTTGTGAGTGTGCCAGGCCTGAAAGAGACTCTGCAGGTGTTCTTTCATACTTGGCTACACCACCCCAGACCACTTCCTCTTCCTGTCGGGGTACACCAGCCCTCCTTCTGCCCACTGCCACCTCACTCCTTCTGTTCCCACCCTTCCCATGTCATTTGCCATCCTTCCCAGCTTCTCGTTACATCTTCGTAAGCCCGTGCTCCGGGCACTCTCACACCCGTGTTAGTGGGTATTAGTTTTCCTTCTATCTGGCTCTGCTGAGTTGGCCCCCACCAACTTGCAAAGTACCCATCAGCCACCTGTCTGGCAGGTGGCCAGGGGATATCCAGACAGGTGAAAAGCTATCACCTAGGATGGGTAGTAGCCAGCACACCTTCAGCCCTCTCATATGCTCCTCCTTCTATCTCCCACCCTCTCCACCGCTGTCCTGAGATGTCTCTCTCTGCTGCCTAGGAACCCTGTGGGCAGCGGCGGCCAAGTTCTAAGTATGTGATTATGTATGCTGGGGTCCCTCCGGCCCCTTTGTTTCCGCAGAATCTGTCTTGGCAAACAAAAGTGCACTGGATTAGCCACAGTGGATTAAAAGATTTGCTTCTCAGAGTTTACCTAACAACCTACCAATCACATCGACAGCAGCTTTCAACCCCCAGGATGCATTTACCAGGCCAGCTGAGAGCTCATGGCCCATGGGCAGCAGGACCTGGCTGTATCCAGCCCCAGATACAGCACATCCTCACAGTCACCACTGCCGTGGCCCAGCACGCCTTCCCAGCAGCTCCTACAGACTCCCTCAGGTAGACTTTGGGGAAGGGACAGGACCCAAGTAAAAGGTGGAGGCCCAGAAATGGGGACTAGGTCTAGCCAGAGGATGCATTAGGGACCAGGCCTCTCTTTTGCCCAGCCTGGCCTGATGCATCCACGCATGTCATACATGGCAGCAAGGACAGAAGCAACATGGAGGGTGGCCACAGGAGGCAGGTGATACACACGGCTCATCTGTACTATGGCACATGGTTCCTCCGCTGTCACCCCGCAGCATGTGCTCTGACACACACAGACACACACATGTGCACGTACGCTGTGCACGCGTGTGTGCTCTCTCTCTCTCTCTCTCTCTCTCTCTCTCTCTCTCTCTCTCTCTCTCTCTCTCTCGCATGCCCCTTTGATCTCCAAAGGGGACTCCATTGACAAGCTCTTAATCGCAGCTGCCTGTGCAGGGCTGTGCTCTGAAGTCCCGAGTAATGGGATTTGGCGCTTCTGATCTATCTGGGCTGGCTGCACCCCCCCACGCCCCTGTTATAGGTGGACATTTTTTTTCTGTTGCTTTTTTCCCCCTTATTGAAAACAAAAAAACAAAAAACCCACATGCTCCTTAAACCATGCCGATTTAAGGCGGATTGCCGCGGAGCCCTGGCACGGTGGTCAGGACACGAAGGGCCTGGGCTAGGCGGGGGTCTTTGAAGCTGCCTCTGTATGGAACCTGATGTGAGAGACCAACCAAGGCGGTTTTCGGGCCCGTGGTGGTGTGGTGTGGCTCCATTCTGCTCATAGACTTTCTTTTGTCTCCTCCCTTGACCCTTCCATGGACCCTGTGGGGTGAGAATCCAAAGTGAAGGTTCGGTGGGAGAGTGTGTGTGTGTGCTGAGGGTGGGGTGGGCTGAGGGCAGGGCTACAACCACAAGAACAATGGGCGACAAGGACCACCTACATACACCTGTCCACCCATTCTTCCATCCGTCTGTCCACCCGCCTGGCTTACCTCACCTGCCTGGCTCCAAGTGCCTGATCGCGACCCACTGTCCCGCTGTCCGCCATGATGGGCTTGGCTGTCCGTCCGAGCACTTTCAGCCACTCTAGGAAGCCGGTCCCTGCTCTTGGCCACTGTGTGGCTGGGAGGCAGAAGCGTGACTCTAGGCTGCAGCTCGGGCTCCTGCCGCCTATTGGCTGAGGCAGGGACCAGATGACGGGCCTCAGAACCCTATGGTAGCCATGGCAACCAGCCCCTTTAGACACCGCCACCCCCCAAGCCACTCCTATTTGCGGAGGGAGCAGGCAGTGCTGCCAGTGGCCCCATGCCAGTGTCCCTTCAGAGGGACGACTGGGATTGACTATATGGTAACTGTCCCCACACTAGCTATTAAGCATTTTTGTTATGTGTTTCATACATGTGCCACGTGTAAGGGTCTCTGTCTACCTTATGGTCTCTCCTGTGCTGTTCCATGTCCTGCTTGATTCCCTGGCTGAAGAAGAAACAATGCTCTGTGAAGCCCCTACTGAGAAAAGGACTTCAGGTCAGGCTTGCCCCAGGGGCTCAAGGCCAGGCCCATGCTGGTGAAACACCAGTGAGAAATGGGAATGGAGGGCAACAGGGGGGAGAAACCCCACCCCAGCCCCGGGTGGGGAGAGCCAAGATTTCCACCTACCTCAGATGGAAGTTTGTCAACGTTGTCTCTATTCACAAAGCACTCCAAACTCTTATCATAATGGCATTGCCTGCTGAACACACACACCCGCCACCAAGAGCTTCCCAAGGCCCTAAGTATGGCCCTGCTCTCTATGGACCTGGGTGCCGGACCTGGAAAGACTCTGGAACCCTTCTCAGGGTACAGGGCCCTGAGAACATGTACCCACAGAGCCAACTAATATTAGTCCCTAATGAGACATTCCAGGATACCCCCAGAACAGAGCTATTCGGCAAGAATATGATGCAGCATATCTCCATGGACTGCCCATCCTGGTTACAGACCCAGAGCACCTTGAAGCAACCAACATCCCAGTTCTAGGACATTCAGAGCAGCACTGCCTGGCCTAGAGTCCTGCAAAGGCCTCTGGGAACTGCCAGACTGCATCCCACCTCCTAGGTAAAAGCCCAGACCACATCTGCTGAACTGCGTCTCCTCCGGGTCTTCCAGGAGCTCCTTAGAGAAAGCCAGAGCCTGCCAGGCCCCAGAAACTTAAGTGGCCAACAAAGAGGGTCCTGCCAAGAGAAAGGGACCAAAGGGCCAGGATTGGTCCCAGGATTCTTACATCCAAAGAAGCAGGGTGAGAACAAGCAGGGCTGGTCTTAGGGGCGCCGAGCTTGGATGGGTGACTCAGGGACCATCCCCGGCCTAGCTCACAGCTCAACTGCTTCACACTGGTCAGGCCTGGTGCCTCCTGAGCTGACAGGTCAGCATCTGGAATTTTAAGGGTCTCCTTACCATACTGGAGGCCACCAGTAGATGAATCTCATCCACCGGCAGGGTATGGGTAGGAATGGGTGCCTGGGCCAGTTGGTTGTGGGAAAGGGTCCATTCTACAGCGCAATGTCAGTTTAGGTAGGTTGGGGTAAGATGGGGTGATGTGGAGTTCCTCCTGCTGGCTGAGCTCTTCGGGCCCAGGGATCCAGCTTGGGATGGCTCAGAATAGACAGGAGAAGGCCTGGGTGCCAAAGAGCTGGACCTGTGTTTGCAGGATGGGTTCCAGTTGTCAGGAGACCTTGGTGGTAGCACAGACCAAGGCAGGTAGATGCCATGCAGAGGCAGGGGTGAAGTGAGTGGGCCTCCAGTGGTTTCCTGGGTCCCAGAGTGCTGACAGGACACAGAACAAGGTCAAAGGTGCTCAAGCAAATCCCCAGGGCCCATCTGCACTCCCCTGCCACCCTAGAGGCCACCATGGGGATCAACATGAATGTCACTCTCTCAAAACAAGTCAGGTACAGAGCTCCAGGCTGGGCTCACAGGCCACCTTAAGTCATCTCACCTTTGAACAGCGAAGGCTCTTTCTGGCCCTGGTCTCATTTTTAACTAGAACGATGGATTTGCAGTCTCTTGGGCCTACACTGCCCACCCCCAGCGAACAGGAATAGCAGCAGTGAGGAATCACAGCTGCAATGACACAGCCTCCTATTGGCCCTCCTCACAACCAGCCGCAGTCCTTTTGACATTAAGGCTGACCTCAGACTGTTGTCACAAAAACATACTTTGACGGTTAGTCTTAGTACGTACCTCCAGTGCAGGCCCTGAAACAGAGCACATGGACAGGTTGGTTCCTGGGCACACAAAGAACCAGGGAGAGTGGCTAAGGCCGCTGGAGTGGAGAACTCATGGCAGGCAGGAAAACAGACAGGTTCCCAGAGCTGGCATCTCAGCCCCTAGTCTGCGTGTGGTTGGCCTCAGCACCTATGTGTGTGCATGTGTGAGCAGGGACACTGTGTTACGTCAGTGACTCCACTGGTGAGAGCCGGGACTCTCCCTCACCACACCCCAGAAAGCAGCACAGCACAGGGTATAGATGGTTTAGGACCTGCCTCTGACCTGAGTCATTTTACTAGGGTAAGAGATAAGCTAAACAGCTGGGTGGTGGTAGTGCATGTCACCTGTAATCCCAGCACTCTGGAAGGCAGAGACAGGAGGATTTCTGAGTTCGAGGCCAACTACAGAGTGAGTTCCAAGACAGCCAGGGCTATACAGAGAAACCCTGTCTCAAAAAAACAAAAACCAAAAAAAAAAAAAAAGATAAGCTAAACATTTACTATCGAGCATCACAGTTTTCTGACCTAAGGATGTTGGTGAAGCTGGGCATGACTCACACCTATAATTCCAGAACTCAAAAGGCTTGAGGCCTTCAGTTGGGCTAAAGTGAGGCCTGTCTCAAAAAACAAAAACAAAAACAAACAAACAAAAAAATTGCCCGGCGGTGGTGGCACACACCTGTAATCCCAGCACTCTGGGAGTCAGAGGCAGGTGGATTTCTGAGTTCGAGGCCAACCTGGTCTACAGAGTGAGTTCCAGGACAGCCAGGGCTATACAGAGAAACCCAGTCTTGAAAAAAAATCAAAAACCAAAACCAAAACCAAAACCAAAAAAAAAAAAAAAAAAGAGAGAGAGAATGTAATGAAAAAAATGTTACATCCCACTAGAGTGGGGCTATTCTGGGAATCAAGGCTAGGGCCAGATGTCTGCCTGGCCTTCTATAGGGAAAAAAAACCTTAGACCTCAGCAGAGGTGACTAGCAGTGACCTATTCAGGCCACATTCAGTACCTGTTACTGGAGATCAAGATCAGAGCTTTAAAGATCTTAATTAAGCCGGGTGGTGGTGGCGCACGCCTGTAATCCCAGCACTCTGGTAGGCAGAGACAGGCAGATTTCTGATTTCTGAGTTTGAGGCCAGCCTGGTCTACAGAGTGAGATCTAGGACAGCCAGGGCTACACAGAGAAACCCTGTCTCGAAAAAAACAAATCAAAAAAAAAATATTTAAGATCTTAATTAAGTGTAGCCCTTGCCCTGTTCTGGTTATATCCCTCAAGATAGCCACTGTCTCTTGAGGCCCTAGAAAACTGACACAAGATATTGTACAGGACCTAGCCAAGCCTGGGAGTGGGATGGCAGTGTGTGTGTGTGTGTGTGTGTGTGTGTGTGTGTGTGTGTGTGTGTATATGGGACATGAAGGTCTGGTGTTCAAGGCCAGCCTGGGCTACATAATGGAGATCTCCTCTACAAAAAGAATAAGCAACAATAACAAAAACTCTACATAGGTCCTACTTGATCCAGGCCTTGGCAGTAAAAGAAATGGATAATCAGGCAGGGCGCTAGCTGAACCAAGCCAGACAGCGGGGACATTCTATTCCACATCCCAACAAGGACCTAGCCCTGGCTGGAGGACACTGGTTTAAATCTGGACTCAAATTTAAAGCCAGTGATGTGGGAACCATACTGACGATGATTTAAAAAGTTAGGGAAAGCCTTTTGGGTTTACCAACACACTAGCTGGCCAAGTAGTGTTTACTTTAGGTTAAAAAAAAAAAACAAACAAAAAACATTAAATTACACTCAGTGAGATGGCTGAGCAAGGCCTAACTTTGATTCTTCCACATGGTAGAAGGAAAGAATCAACTCCCACAAGTTGTCCCCTGACCTCCACATGCGCCACGGCACATGGAAGCACACATATACACTAAATAAATGTGACTTAAAATTTTAACCTAATAATTATACACAGAGCAAAAGAATTATGTGATATGCAGGGACAGAGAGGCCAGAACAAAGACCTGGCATACACCCCTTGGGCTCTGAGCCCAAGACAAGCCCTAAGCCTTGCATATGTCTAGGTGGGCCCTCTGACACTGGAAGGACTGCATGCCAGCTTTAGATTTAGCATCCAGGACACAGCCGAGCACAGGCATCCCTACTGTCTCCCTTCAGGGATCCCAGTCAGTGACCAGGCCCTAGTTAAGCAGACACCTAATGTTCCTTTGACACCAGCCAGCTGTGGGGTTCTGGGAACTTAGCTCCTACTACCAATTCATCTTCCTCCACACATCGTTAGAGAGACCCTCCTTGTCCTTCCCAAAGAAAGGAAGGGATTTCAATGGTAATGCCTCTGAGCCCCAAGATCTTGGGACAAAAAAAAGGCCCCAAAGTTACTAATTGGCTTGGCTTCATAGCACAAGCTGTAGCCCCAGCCACAAGCAATGGAGGCCGTTAAAGATGGGGGCACAGAAGTCATGGCCTCTTCCATCCATTGTGCCCCGCTTTCTGCATCATTGCAGGGGAGAATGCTGACAGAAGCTCTGGACCCAGAAAGCTTCCCCCTTTCAGCTCTTCATGGCATACGCAGAGACCCTTCCCAGGCCTGGCCCTCGTCTCAGGCTCCGTTCCTGTGCCCGGGGAAACCATTCCAGAGCAGGCAAGGGTATACACTGGATATCATCCAACTTGCTATGTCCTGATGCCCTATAAACACCAAAGAGGACCTCAGTGCCCACAGCTCAGAAGGGCCAGCAGCTATGGCTGGACAGTGCGAACAGTCCACCTATGTTTCTGGGGCAGAGAAATGACTGGGACAAGAACACACAGGACTCCAGACTTCCAAGCAAACCAACACACTTTACTGTGGCTCAGACTGCTCAGACTTTTGCTCATTCCAGCCCAAGAACTCTAACGCCGTAAGGACTCGGCCAACATGGACAGGCATCTGCTCCGCTCCAGACCTCCACGAGTCCTGGCACAGTAGGGTTCTCTGAAAAGTTCCCTACAGGACCTGTGTGCTCAGCACATGCCAGGTGGGGTTCGCCCACTGCCCACAGGGGAGGCTGAGCCCAGTGCTCAGGCGTGGTCACCGGCTCTCTTCTGCACCACTGCGGGCCTGGACAGAGCCTGCTCCTGAAGCCGCTGGACCAGCTCCTCTACGTAGACCTTGAACAGGGGTACAGGGTCCTGAAGGGGAGAGGTCATGGTGAGGCTCGATGTAGCCCAGGGATGGCGCCCTAAGGAGGGTGGTAGCCAGCTGCTTCTGGCTGAACATGGTGAGGAACCGGGGTACAGAAGGACCAGGGGTGTGTGTGTGTGTGGGTGTGTGTGTGTGTGTGTGTGTGTAAAATACAGCTTGCCATCCTGGAGGGCAATCTGACCTCCAGAACACAAATGTTTTCTTTTGGACACCAAAGCTCACATGCCCTGTCTTCCCTGAAAACGGTGGCCACCACAGGCTCTTCTGGGAAATGGACACAACTGGACGGTTCCAGGGGATGCTGAGTGATTAAGAAAACGCCTATTGCCAAAGATCCAAGAGCATTCAGGGAGAGAGAGGTAGGCGTCAGGAGACGAAGCACGCTACACGTCTTCCAAATAGAAGAAACCAAATGTTGGCGGCATTTCAATGAGGCAGTCCCTAAATGCTAGTCTTCCCCTCCCCGCCTCCCCCGCACTCAACCTCAGTGGCCTGACGTTGGCCAGTACACAGGCACTGGCTCGCTCACCTTCTCCTCCAGAAGCCTCTGCTTCTCCAAGGCCTCCTCCAGGGTCAGGCCAACCCACTCGGCCTCGGCCTCTGGGATGACAAAGTCCTGAACAAGCAGGAGAGGACTATGTGAGGTGTGGGGGCCAGGCGGGAGCCTTGGGCAGCAAGCAGGGTGGGGGGGAAACGCTCAGCTCACCCTGTACTTGTCGTAGATGGCTGCTCTCCGCTCGGGGTCATCGGGGTGGAGCTGGGGGTCCTGGCGAGCCAGCCTCAGCAGCATCCCTCGCTTCAGGTCCATGCCAAACTTGGAGCACAGGTCCTCCTTCGGGGTCTGGCAGAAGGTGTACATAGGACCAGGTGCTACAGCAGGCTCCCGCCCCACCCCAGCAGCTGACCCCCTGGGGTCTTCTTCAGCTGCTGGCAGCCGTAAGCTAGACCACGACAGAACAGGCAGTGGGATCAGCGCCAGCATCTACGCCTGCACGGACCGGGCCCAAGGCAATTCCAAGAGAAAGGTAAGAGGTACCTACGATCACTGGTCAGGCCAGCAGCTCCCAGAGTGACCACGGCGAGTCGGAAAGCTTCAGGGGGCTGCACCAATGAGGACTCAGTCCCACTGTATTGCCAAGGCTCCTAATGGCTACCCTGGGTGCTCCACACTCCCTACCCACACCTGTGCAGTACACTCCACACTTCCCTTGCATCTGACAAGACCTTGTAGTGCACTAACCACTGCTTGCCTTGAGAATATAGAAGTCGAATCCATAGGCCTCATCAATGAGATCCAAGGTCCTCATGGTCACGGTCACTGTGAATTTCTTGTCCAGGATTTCACTGTAAAGCTCCCGAGTGAACAGCTGGGGCTTCCACACCTTCTTCACCCTCTTGGAGAGCTAAGTGTGCGAGAGAAACTTGCTGTTTCCCTACAGACCGAGTGGGCCCCAAAGCACCCTTCTGAGAGCTGGCTGAGCCATGCCCTCTTCCTTCCTCAGAGGCTCCTCAGAACCACTGATGCTAGTCATGGCTCCTGGGCTGGCTCTGGAGACCCACCCACCTGGATTCTCTCAGACTAGCTCTAATGGTATATGTTCCAGATTCTCACACAACTGAAACCACTGGCAAGTGAATGGCGCCCTGGAACATACTCTCTCCTCCCACAGCACTTTGGCAGAGCATCACCAGAAGAGACAGACCCAGGCTCTGCTCTTGTAAGCATCTCAGTCTTTGTAATTTTTATGTAGAAGGAAGCAACGCTATTCTGTCATGTCACAAGAATTAGAGAAATGCGCATAGAAACTAGCAGGTGACTAGATTTCATTTCTCCCTCCTCCTTCTGCACAAGCTTCGAATATATCCTTCCTTTCTTGTCTCCATCACTACCCCGCTCCCTCCTAACTTTTGATGGCTACCTGATCCAGGACCACCCCACTTTAGGACTGCAACAGACTTTTCTATCGGAGTTTTCCAAATCCTCGCCGCCTCACGTGTTAGCGTGCTCTGTAAACAAAACGCTTGTGCCAGTCAGGCTGACAGTCTGTAGCGGCCAGAGCAGAGCCTGCTCTGCAAAGCACGCAGAACCGCCGAAATGCTCCGCACCCACCTTGTCGTTGTTGGCGTATCTGTATCCCAAAATTATGCCCTCTCCACCCCACAGTCCCTGCTGGGACATTGGAGGGTAGTGAATTGGAATGGGTACGTCCTCAACGCGCTCGCGCTGCCCGTTCTTGGGGTTGATCTTGAACTTGGCCCCGTGAGGTTTGTAGTGTACCGGGGTCGGCGTCCGTTCTTCTTCCAGTGAGCGCAAGAAGTGGGCGGGCAAGCGCGCACAGACGCCCTGCCGCAGCCGCAGCTTCTGCCACAGGTGCACGGGGTACCTGTGCAACGGCATCGCGCGACCCTCTACTTCTGGGAGAGCGCTCCCGCGCCTCCCGGAACCGGAATAGCGTCAACGAACGTGCGCCTTTACTCACTGCCCATTGGCAGGAACGCCCATCCATCTAAACCAATCCCTTTCCCTCCGCCTCCTTTAGGGACCATGAAAAATTATCTACTGCAAATGCAGTGGTTCAAGGCACCGTCTGCCAAGTGCAGCCCAGGAGTTCCCCAGCAGCTTTGGCAGGCCTGTTGGGAAAGGCTACCCTGAGCTCAGCCTCCCTTTCCCTCCAGGGACGCAAGGAAAAAAAAAAAAAAAAAGACACTCATTTGGTTTGAAAAATCATTGTAGAATATTAAATTCACCAATTACATAAAAATATGCCTTCATATCTTAGAACAGCAACTTTTTTACCACTTCCCCCACTCCCAACAGTATATACATGTTTCCCCTTTCTGGGGCTAAAGTGTGCTTTGGTGGTCAAATAAAGGATGTTAGTAGCTTGGGAAGGAGCCCAGAAGCCTACACCTGTAATCCCAGTACTCAAGAGCAGATGGGCCTCACAGTGGGAACCATACAGACAGGGCACACGGCCCTGCCAGCTCAGTGATCCCAGGAGACCAGAACCCACTCCTCTGTCCTCAGCTGATCCAGTAGGCGTCAGCCTCATCCAAGTGCCTAGGACCAGCCCAAGAGAATGCTCACCAGCCTGGGGCCTAGGACCCTTAGGTGAGGAGGGAGCAGCGGCCAGCCTTGTGTGCCTTCTGGAGCCACACCTCACACAGCTGAGCAGCCTGCTACCTCAGGCTCTTCCCAAGGTCTCCCGCTCCAACAGACAATGAGGGAGGGACAGCACATGCACCCCAGGTCTTAATCAGCTCCCTGATGACCTTGGACTCTGTCATATAGCAACTGCAGCAGCAGGGCATCCCCATGCCAAGGCAGGGTGGCCTTCAAGGGCATACGATGTCAGGGACGGTGACCTCTGTGCACTCAGCCTTCCTTGCCTGTGGGCCTCACGTCACAGCTTCCCAAAGGAAAGGGACCACGGGGATCCCTTATCTGCATCTTCAGCCATAGCACAGTGATTGCCCACACATGGTACCTGTGGTCTCCAGGAAGAAACAGCTGTGACCTACAGAGGAATTGGCAGCAGCCATAAAGATTTTTGGGGTGGAGGGGGTCTTCTCCTCTGGAGAAAGAAGCCAAGGGTGTCAGGACAATTTTATTCAGATGGAAACCTGGTTGGGGCTAGATGGGCACCTCTCGTTCCTGTCCTAGCTGAAGAGGTCTTCAGATGCCCACGAGCCAGCCTTATCATGTCACTGCGTACAACTCATCCCGATCATTCCTGCAGATCTGGTAGTGACAGGGGAACTTCTGCAAACAGGCCCAGGACCCAGCTTTTTCCTCTCGTGGTGGCAGAAGAAACGCTGCACTACCAGCCAGTAGGATATGCCAAATGCTGTGAGTGTAGTAGTAGTTGTCACTGGTCATCATTGAAGTGTACATGGCGATGCCTACAGAAGCCATGGAGATGCCAGGCAGGAGGTAGAAGACCCAGCGCTGCCATGAGGTAGGGTAGCACTGGCGCCGGTGCCCACAGCGGTATATCTAGAGCGGACAGCCACATGAGAGTCAGTCAGTGCAGGCCAAGTGCAGTTACAGTTCCCAGAGGCCCAGAGCCAGGAGCTACGGGATCTATCTAGATCTCCACCCATCGGCAAGAGAACTGCATGTGGACTCATGCCTAGCGGCTGTCAGCCCAAGACCTAAGGCACACAGCCAGACTGAGGCTCTATGGGCAGCTGCTACTGGCTCTGAACAGATGTGGAGTTTTGGAGCCCTCCCAGCACAACTGGAATTAAGGGCCTGGCTCTCCTCTCCCTGAGTCTGGACAGGAGACATATGCCCTGTTCCTTACCCACATGGAGGCCATGATCACAAAAGCAAAGACACAAGGTCCCATCAAGTTCCAGATGCCCCTGCGATCCATCTGCAAGGACATGGCGATGACGAGCGTGCCCAGGACAAGCAGTACCTAGGAGAGACACAGTGGTTTGTGGGGTAACAGGAGCCTGTAGCTGGAATCACCTGTGATGGCACAAGACACACAGGTGCTGGTGGCCAGGCGTGCTGATTACCCAGCTTAGTCTCCCATCATTCTGGGCCCTCGACTCTGTCAGCGCCTCTTTTTTTTTTTTTTTTTTGGTTTTTTGGATTTTGGTTTTTTTTTCCGAGACAAGGTTTCTCTGTATAGCCCTGGCTGGCCTCGAACTCAGAAATCCATCTGCCTCTGCCTCCCAGAGTGCTTGGATTACAGGCGTGTGCCACCACAGCCCAGCTGTCAGCTCCTCTTAAGTGTTGCTGGCAGATTCTGCCCAATTCCTGCTTGGCCCCTGGAAGGAAGTGTCCTTCCTCTGGTCCCTTTACTGTGTCCAAAGGACATTTTGAGGACTAAGTGGTGATGCCCACTCCTAATGGGCAGTCTTGTACACACTTGCACGATCCTGCCTACAGGATCCTTCCAGGCTCTCTAATCAGGATGGCGTTAGATGCAACCTGGGAGGGGACCCCACCCTAAGTTTCCATCTGCCCACAGCCTGACCGTTCATGTCCTCGACACTCAGCCTGATGGGTCCTCATGCCTCAGAACTTTCTCTGCTCGCTCTTGAGATGATAAAGAGTGCCCCATGGGTAGTACCCAGCCTGTAGACAGAGGGCATAGTTCAAAAGCACCGAGAAGTCAACTCTGCTGTCCAGCTGGACCCAGACAAGGAACCCAGGAGCATGGCTGAGGTTTCTCAGGGAGGCCTGGCCTGGCTCCTCTTTGAGTTTAGGGTCTTGATTCCTCATTTTCTTTCCTGGAGTCCTCTGATGGCTACACCTTCCTTTCATAGCTTCCTAAGACTTCCTCCAAGAGTGGCAAGTTCTCATGTGAGATTTGACCAGCCCTCTGTTTTGTCCCTCTTTGCCACTTCGCGTACTGTATGTGAGGGCCTCTGCTTCCCTGGAGCCAGGCTGGCATCAGAGACCACTCACCTGCTTCAGGATTGTCTTCAGACGGGCCATGCAAAGAATGGTCACCCAGGTGGACGCCCCAGAGCCCAGAAAGTCGCAGTACTGTAGCGTGTCATAGTTAAGGATGCACAACACTGCCTCCCCAGGCTGGTCACAGGCATGGTAGAACTGTGAGGTGAACAATGAGCAATCAGACCTGACCTCCCCACCCCGAGCTCCCTGGAGGGTCAGGGCCAAGCCTACCGTGGAGAAGAACATGGTGTAAAAGTAGACAGAGGCCTCAACCAGGAAGGAGCGGTGCAGGGATATAGCAATGGGGGCCAGGAACATGAGGTTGCTGAGCGTGAGCAGAAGCGCTGCTGCCCTCTGCTGGGCTACGGTCTGGGCTGTGCTGTTGTCGGTGCAGCTCCACCCACGCCAACCTGGGCGGCACACAATACCCAGGTGTGAGCTTCTGAACCCAGAAGGATGCTGTATAGACAAGCCTAATGGAATCCACGGGTATAAGAACATGGGTGGGCAGGCGTGGGCAAGTGGGGACAGAAGTGGAAGATGCAAGTAGACATAGGGGGTCTGGACGAGTATGTGCATCCACAGCAGGAGTGGTCAGGAGTGGAGAAGGAGGGAACGGCATACTTGGTACAGGGAAACAGGTATAGATATAGACATAGTCAGGTGTGTAGACATAGACAAGCGTGGTCAGGTACATCCTGCCGTGAGCTGGCATGAGCATGGAGAAAGCTGTGTGGACAACAGGTATGTGTAGGTAAGGGCAGGTATGATGAGTTGGTAGGGACAGATGTAGAGATACGTGGACACGTAGGAGCCAGTGTGGCATGTAGGAACAGACAGAAACAAGTGTGAATATGTAGACACTGTTGTGAAAAAGTGTGGATCGATATGTAGTCACAAAAAAAGTGTGGGACACAGCACAGGCAGTGGGCAAGGCAAACAACTGTAGGCGCTGGGTGGATAAGGACGGGCAGGGCGCAAGCACGTTCAGGAGGCAACACCTCCCCTGCCAATCAATGTCCCTCACGCCTGCACTGGGTGGGGGCCGGGGAGCGTGAGGTGGAGTGGGAGGAAACGTTAGCCCTGCCTTGCTCTGCAAACTCATCCTCACCTGCCTTGCAGCTGCAGCCTGCGTACAGATAGCCGTATCTGCGGAGCAGGAGACACTGGCCGTAGGGCCCGCAATCATTCAAACAGGGCACCAGATACAAGATGGTCTCCACGCGAACCGCGGCCTGTTCACAGTCCCTACAAAGAAGCGGCCTAAGAAGGCTGGCTGTAGCGCTCTTGCTGGTGGCTCTACCACTGGGACTCCCAAGGCTAGAGCCTCGCCCTCCAGGCTCCACAGCTGGGATTCCCGTTTGCCCTGCTTGTGCTGTTAGGGGATGGGGGCAGGTGGAAAAGGAGAACCCCTCCTATCTCGTGGGTGCTCCCCGCTCTTCAGTGCTACCAGCCCATGTCATGGTGCCCAGGCCCAGATTCACATACTCAGAACTCTCAGGGCACACAAGCTGCAAGGAGAGGTACCAGTTGTCTGTCTCCGGATAGGGGATGATGAGGTTGGCCATGTGAGATGAGGCACTCAGAGACATGGGATAGCCCTGGAAGAAGGCTGCACGGGGTGGGAGGGCCTGTCAGTGGTGGCTAGAGGGGCCAGTCAGTCTCTCCACCAAAACTGCCTGCCCAGAATACCTGTGGTGCAGTTGAGGGAAGTGTTGAAGCTGAGGAAAGGTGAGGCAGCGGTCACACAAGCTGCCACCAAGGTGCCATTTGTGACCTCTGTCTGGAAGGGGAAGTAGTGCAGGTTAGCCATTATCACCTCTCAAAAGGCATCTAAGGAGCAGCTTGCCTCCCCACCTTGTATTTTAGCCTGGTCAGGTCAAGCTCGGTACTTTTCTGAGGGGAGGGAAGCCTCCAGCTAGCCCGAAGTTCATCATAGTCCAAATTTTCTTCAGCTGAATTATCTTCAGCTACCTCCTGTTCCGGCCATTTCCCTGACTATTTGCAGATATAATTATTTAACTTTCTGACAGGGACAGGGCTTCAGCTAGGGGAAAAGTCTTTTCTCCTCAGAGGCATATCCCCTTCTGGCCCATGCTATTGGTAGCACATGATGGCCTGAAAGGCCCCTTCACCCCAGTCTCAGAGCTGAAGTTACCCTGAGCCAGGCCCAGGTTACAAGCAGCTGCAGACAGCTTCGGTGGGCTTGCAGATACCTTGTTAGTCCGCAGGACGACGATGAAGGAGCCTCCACTGTCCATGCCTGTGTCAAGGCGGAGTTGAAGTACAGAAGGCATGCTCGAATGCACCAGCACGAAGGCCCCGTTCAGGGGCTGGAAGTGTACAGATACCACATCTGTGTCCTCCCTCAGGACTGGATAGTTCAGGAGACAGAAGGGGCCACTGTCTACCCTGCTACTCCTGGCCGGGTCCGGGTGGGCAGCGCTTTGGGACGGCTGGACGACAGAGGTATCAAAAGTCTGGTTTGGGACATTTTGTATAAGTTGATGGAAGGTCACACTCCACGGCCTACATGCTGTCAAAAAGACATGGGGCTCAGCCGGATGAAAACCCAGAGTTTTAGGGGAGGTAGACAGAGCCAGCACACCCTCTCTCCTCCCCTCCCATGGAGCCCACCTGTAAAGGCAGCTTTAGCAGTGAAGCCCACTGTCACGTGAGGGTCAGCCAGGCTCTCAACTGTCACTTGTAACCAGCGGCCCCAGGGCGGAGAGGACAGTAGCAAATGGCAGGCTGGAGCGAGGCCAGAGCAAGCCAGCACCCTCTGGAAGTTTCTCGGCAGGGTGGTTGCACCGGCTGTAAGACGAACTGGGCAGCCGGGGCTCATACTGGACACACAGCCCTGCAGTTCCAACCGAAGCTCCTGGGTGTATTCAGGGACAAAGATCCTGTGGCAAGGTGGTGACTCAGACTTGCTAGCTCACGCTGTGTACTTACTTCTACCATGCCTAGGGGAGATGTCTAACCTCTCTTCCCAGCGTGTCTCTAAGCTCTCTCACCTGCAAGATGAGATGATCCCACCCGCCCTAAACCCAAAGGTTGCCGCTACAGGACCAACTTGACCTCCCTGCTGGCCACTCACTTGAGGTAGCTGGGGTAGGAGAGCAGCGTCTGTGGGAGGGGAACATCAGGCTCTAGGATGGAGACTTCAACCGCCCTCATTACCAGCATTTCAGGCTGGAAGATGTAGGCACAGGTGGGAACAAAGCCCTGGGAGAGAACGAGGCAGGAAGTGACAGTGGTCAGAGAATGCAGGGTGTGAGCCAAAGGAGAAGATGGGGAACAGAGTGCATCTAGGGTCGGGTAGCTGAGAGTAAGGCCTGCCCAGACATGGACAAGAGGCTGGGTCCTCCACGCATCAAGGGCTTCGGCCTCCATCCCAGGAGGTCAGCCCCTCACCTTCACCTGGATCTTCTGGGAAGAGGGAGGGAGGTGAGCAGCCAGGAACCAGTCCCCGGGGGCTGGGTGGGAGACGTTGACTGAGGTGTTGCCCAGCAGCATGGTGCTCAGCGGAGTGCTGATGTGGAAGGAGGCGTGGCTCCACGTGTTGTCAGGGAAGCTGGTGCCCAGCGGGTTGATGACGGGAGGGGCGCCAGAGCGGAAATGCCTGGAAGAGATCAGGTCAAGTAGGGGTCAGAGCCCGGTTCTGGCCAGGCATAGATGCGGGGTGGAGGGGGGGGGGAGGATGTGGGGACAGAGCACTGGATACCCACACTGTGATCTCTACGTCGCTGCACGAGGGACCTCCCTGGGACACGTGCAGCAGCCAGCGCAGCAGCACCGTGTCCGGGGGCACGCGGAAGTGGAAGAGCCGCGTGCTGCCATACCAGCTGTAGAAGGACAGCTTCTGTGGGGCCTGTGAGAAGTGCTCAGATACCAGTCCAGCCTCTGCAGTGAAAAGGTAATCATCAGGTGGGTGGGGCAGACAGGAAGCACGGGCGCCCCATGAAGTACTTGTCCGTCAAGTCCTAGACCCACCCTCAACTTTGTCCTTCAGACTTTGACCTTAGCCAAAGTAGAAAATGCCTTCTGGCACCTGTCAGTTGCCTGCAGTGAGCATTAGTTTCTCCTAAAAATGAGCAGTTAGTTAGGCCTCAGCCTCCTCTCTCTAGACAGCAGGGCACTCTGCCTTCTCACACTGCAGCAACTTGTCAACAATGAAGCCAGCGCCCTCAGAGCCACCACCGCCTACAGGTGGGCCCTCCCAGGGTGGGTCTTGCACTATATCCTGTACCTCCAGGCCAAGAGATAGAGACTGAAAGGCAGCAGCTGGCAGCCTGGAAGGAGACCCCACCCCTGCTAATATCTACCCAGAACACAGGGCCACAGCAAAGGCTCCTCCCACCTCAACTCCTCTGAACCTCCCAGAACACCCAGGTAGGGAGTTAGGTTCAGAAGGTGGCTGTCTCTCCAACTTGTTCTGACAGCCAGATCCCTCCCTAATGAGGGACTACAGTCCAGAAGCCTGGAACCAGGGGACACGTGGACTATCCACTCCAAATGGGTGAGACCTCCAACTGCCCTCAGGACACACACCCATGCATGATGAAACAAAGACAAAAGACCAGGCAGATAAACTCTCCAAAGCCCCCAGACTGCAGCATCAAGTGGCCTTGGGCCCTGCATCATCTTACAGACTCCTACCCCATACCCAGTGCCAGCTCAGGTCTTGTGCCTGTATGATCTTGGGTGTCCCTTACCTCTCTAGATCTCTGTATCCCTATGGGCAGGCTAAGGCAGACTGCTTGTCCCTTTGAGGTTAATGAGTAATAAAGTGTTCTAAGAGAAACACGGTACTATTTGGCACCCGACCCACTGTGAAAGTGGTGCCCGGTCCCCCCAGGAGAGAGGAGAGGGAGTCAGGTGAGCAGCTGGCTTTCTTGCCAGACACGTGACTCCTCCAAATAGAGGCACCTGGAGAAAAGATAGCAGCCTGCTGGAGAAAGCTAAGGGAGCTGCAAAGGAGCCTGGCGTGGGGGCAGGGCAGAGTGAAGCTCCCTCGGAGAGTTCCAAGCTCTCTGGTATCTGTAGGTCCCATTCAGCAGGTAGAGGACTGAATGCCAGGAGCTGCTACATTGTAATATGATCATGGAGCAGGAAAAAAACTGTGAGGCAGACTACTGCTCTCCCAGCTGAGGTAGAACAGGTTCCCCACCCCCTGGGACTGCGGGGTCTTGGATAGGCAGATACCCAAACCTCTGAGGAAGCCCAGTAGGAGAGATCACCCTACAGTGTGCAGCATCCTTAACCTGCTAAGGGAAAAGCCCTTGGGCCCCACAGAGCCTTTGTGAAGGGAGAGACACTTGGAATAGTGCTAACATCTGTGATGTTTGGAAACGTAGATGAGACCTGCTAGGCTTGCCTTAAAAGCAAGTACCAAACTCTCATGTCTAAATAACCCATCCAGACTTCCTTGATGAAACACACTGACTTGGTTGAATATAGGACCTGGACAATTGGTATGGTAGGGTGAGCCCCATGCGACATTAGAAAGGATGGGGAGGGTCAGCTGAACAAGCCCCTGTCTGCCCCAGACATCTCCCCCCAGTGGCATAAGGTTGAGTAGGGAGGGGGAAAAGAAAGTCCTGAACTTTCACTGGGAATTTAAGCGAAGGTACTCTGCCCCACACACCTTCCAAACCCCAGCAACTGTCAGAGATACTGCCCACCTACACGTCAAAACATGTCGAAGCAGCCATGGCCACAGAACACCAGTCCCTCACCTAGGCAGCCATCCGTGATCACTTGGGTTTAATCCCAGGGCTAGGGAAAAAGGAGCAAATAGGAAGTGGTATGGAGCAATTTATCAGGTCTTTAGGGAACACCGTCTTTCATTTCAAGCTGTGCCAAGCTCAGAAACCAGAAGAAACAAGAGCTCCAAGGAGCAACATTTCAGAGAAATGGGTGTGTGTGTGTGTGTGTGTGTGTGTAAACAGGATGTAGAGTCAGCATCAAGTCCAAGCAACACCAGGTAGTACAAAGGTCTCCCGGGGAATTTCCCGGTGGCACTGGACAAGGGAGCACACTCATCTTTGCTATTTCTAAGTGTCTAGGGGTAGGCAGAACTATCTAACCCTGTCCTACTTCAAGCAGAACCCAGAGGGTCAAAGATCTAACTGCCTCCTTAAACCGTAGTCCAACCCGTTCCCCCTTAGAGAGCAGAAATACAAAAAGCAGTTGGAAAGCTCCCCATAAGGGAGTACCCTTTCGTTACATCCATTCTGGTCAGCCAGCTTCTTTAGGGCCAGCTGGCAGCACAGTCGGCGAGAAGCAAAATCAGCAATCAAGTGTGACCTTCCTAGGATTGGAATATGAACACAATGTTGGCTAGATCCCCTAGTCCAGGGTCTGCCCGACTTTCTCTAGCTCTACCCTTCTACCAGATGATGGCACTTCGGTCCCCACGGTTCAGCTACTCTTCGGAGATAGGTTCCTCTACCTCCCAACTCTTAGTCGCGCCTCTACAGCACAGGAGAGACGGATCGGTAGGGTACGCTCCAAGTGAGCGAACTCGGCGGGCCCGGAACGGAAAAGCGGGCATGGGGGGGTTTCTGACCCGGATGCCCCGCAGGGGGCGCAACCCAAGATGAGAACCTGAACCTCGTTTCAACGCCCGCCAGGTGAGCGCACCGGTGCTCCCCTTGTCACAATCCGCCCCGCCCCCCACCGCCCCCTGCCCTCTGCCCCCGGCCCGCGCCCCCGATGGCGCTATAGGCCCGCGGGCTCACCGCTCTCCTTGCTGTTGCCGGCGGCGGCAGGCGGAGGCCGAGCCAGGAGCAGCAGCAGCGGCAGCAGGGACCCGGCCGCTGCCGCCCGCGCTGTGCCCCCGGCTCCAACCCGGCCCATGGCTCGGCGCTCGGCCCGTGCTACCCGGCCCGCGTCCCGCGCCGCTCGCCCCCGCCTGGGCAGCCCCCGCCGCCTCTGCGGCCGCCACCGCTGCCTCTGCCCGGAGCTCCCATGGCTCGGATAGACCAGCCGCCAGCGCCCTGGGCACTTCCGCCTCCGAGGCCCCGCCCCGCGGGGAGCCGGCCTGCGGTCTAGGTCCCTGAGGATGCTGGACCGCGTCACCTTGGCCAGAGTGGAGGCGAACCGCAGAGGGCCGGGAAAGTCGCATTTGAAGGGGACGCGGATTCACTGCCGATTGCTCAGCTTGTGGGGACGGGCGGCAAAAGATGAGGGTCCTGTAGAACGCTTTGGGGTACCAGGCGACAGACGTCACGTGGGAGACTCGGGGCGAGGTGGGATACCGGGTAAAGGGGCCACCAGACCGGATGCGGAGCAGAGGGATCACTCGGGACCTGGGCGAATTCGGGGCCAAACAGAACACGAAAGGACACTGGACTGGGGTTGCGATGCTTTGGAAGTTAGGCAAATGGTCGTAGAGGAGGCACACTATGGGCCACACAGATAAAATAGTTATGTGGAAGGCAATGGGAGCATATAGAAGCGTTACGTGGGACTCATTTGGAGACAGGAAGCCAAAGAACTCAAAAAACGGGGACCGAACAGAGGGGCCACGCAAAACGAAGTGCAGAGTAGATGCGAACTGGATTTATAGGATGTCCGAGCCCGAGGGCCGTCATACAGAGCACAGCAATATATACACCGGAAGGTGCGCTCTGACCTTGCCTTGAAGAACCAAACCTCCTCCAGCTTCCCTCAGACCGTAACCCCTCACACCATAACCACAAACTGCCGCTAAAGTATAAAAGACTAAATAGAAACGGGAAGGTGCGCTTTGCACCTCTGAGAATTGAGTAATCGAGTTTCATGTCAGAGTTAGATAAACTACTCTTGGTACCAAAGGGATATATTCCAAACATATTAAAGATATGGTTGCAAACTGAAAGCCCTAAAAGAGAACTTGAGGCTTTTTTCAGAGGGATTCGATGCAACAACAAAAAGTAAAACAATGCATTAAAAATATACGTACAAAATAAGCCGGGCATCAGTGGCCCGTGCCTATAATTCTGGCGCTTGGGGAGGCAAAGGCAGGCAGATCTCTGTGAGTTCCAGGCCAGCCTAGTTTACAAAGAAAGTACAAGACAGCCAGTGCTATTGCACAGAGAAACCCTGTCTTGAAAAACAATTTATAAATAACACCAGGACAGGTTGCAGCCTATTCAAAGAGCAGTCATGTAAAGCTGACTGTGGTGGATCTCAGTTGAAGTCCCAGTGCTGGCAAAGCTATAACAAGAAAATTACCGTGAGTGAGGCCAGCCTGGCCTACAGATAGTAAAGTGCTCCCTACATCAGTATTACCTGCCTTCTCAGGAAAGTGATAAGAGACCAGGGTGGTCCTGGCACACACACCTTTAATCCCAGCACTTGGGAGGCAAAGATAGACACATTTCTTGAGTTCTAGGACAGCCAGAGATATTCGAAGAAATCCTGTTTTGAAAAGCTGAAAGGGGGCTGGAGACATCTCAGTGGTTAAGAGCACCGACTGCTCTTTCAAAGGTCCTGAGTTAATCCCAACAACTACATGGTGGCTCCACAACCATCCGTAGCGAGATCTGATGCCCTCTTCTGGAGTGTCTGAAGACAGCTACAGTGCACTTACATATAATAAATAAATCTTAAAAAAAAAAAAAATAACCAAGCAGTGGTGGTGCACGCTTGTAACTCCAGCACTCTGGGAGGCAGAGGTAGGCAGGGATTTCTGAGTTCGAGGACAGCCTGGTGTACAGAGTGAGGTCCAGGACAGCCAGGGCTATACAGAGAAACCCTACTTCCAAAAAACCAAATCCAAAAAAAAACAAAAAAAAAACCCTGAAAACACTAAAGGTCAAAGCGCTACACGCTACAAGATTCCTAAAACATTATGCAAATTAGAACAGGACCACCTCCTGTGTTGGAGAAAGTTAAATAGTGAGGTCATATTTATCATTTTGCCAAACAAAGATCAAAAAACTTGATCTTTCAGGGAGATGGGGCCCAGATTAGGAATGTCCCCAAGGAGCCTCTGAACTCTCCAAAAATAGCCCCGGCCTGCAGGCAAACTGCATTTCCACTGTTTATCCTGCCAGTGTTCACTGAAGGGTGGGACTGTACCCTCTGTTCTAATAGTAGATGGATCTGTAAGGTCACTAGGGGACGGATATAGAATCAATCATACCGGTGAAAGTGACTGTGGTGGGCTGTGGTCACATGAGAAATGGTTGGTGGGCCAGAGCACTTCTTTATCTCAGCGCTAGGAAGGAAGAAAGGCTCCAGCCAGCAGCTCTCTTAAGTTCAAGGCCAGCCTCATTTACACAGGGGAGTTCCAGGACAGTCAGGGATACACAGAGAAATCCTTTCTCAACACCTCCCCTCCCCCCAAAAAAGGCAAGCACTGTGCTCTGGCTGGGAATGGCCTACCGAGTTAGGAAAGCTGGGGGTTTGGTTTAAGGGTTAGGAGCCCTTGCTGCTCTTCTGGGGGACTACAGTTCCTAGAATCCACGTTAAGTGGCTCGTAACCAACTAACTCCAGCCCCAGGGGAGCTCCTTTGGCCACCCCGTAGAAAGATAAAATTAATTTTCATGTGTATGTATCAAAAATACGAAATATCCGTAAAAG
The DNA here is from genome assembly GCF_947179515.1 of Apodemus sylvaticus. Lineage (NCBI taxonomy): Eukaryota > Metazoa > Chordata > Mammalia > Rodentia > Muridae > Apodemus > Apodemus sylvaticus. The sequence goes on from NC_067481.1 coordinate 94,909,658, forward strand.
AAGTTGGCATCTGGCCACCCTGCGGGGCCCTGGGGGAGGGGAGACAGGTGGCTAGTAGAAGCCTGGGCCATACCTGCTTTTGTCTCCTGAATGTTTTACAAAGTAGGAGGGAGAGCAGAGCCGACAGGCGGGGAAGGGTGTTGCTCACAGAGGAAGGAAGCACTGCAGCCAAGCCAAAGGAGACCCTTTGTTGCAGTGGAATCCGGGCTGAGCCCTCCGAACCCCAGCTGCGGGGCCTCCAGCCACTCAATTTAAAGGGACAGGGGTTATTTGGGACTTTGCTGAGTTGTGGTTTCAGTGTACTGCCCCGTGCCTGCTGAAGCTTCCCACAGTCATTATGGGCAACTGACTCAGTGCTGAAGTGAGCTCTATTGGCTGACCCAGCCTGGGCTCAGAGCCCCCTCTCCTCCCTCTGCCCACTCCCAAAGCCCTCCCTGAGTGTGTCACTGTGAAGGGGCGTTGCTATGCTTCACAGGTGGAAAACAGGCAGCAGAACTGCCCATGGTGCCCAGGTGAGGGCTGCAGAGCTTGTGGGCAAACGCCCAGCCCTGGAGTAAAGTCTAAGGGCTCTGCTGAGTAACAGCTGCGCAATGAACTCTATCAGGAAATTGCACTTCTCTTGCGGTTAGGGAACAGCAAATGCAAGAAAAAAAAAATTAAAAAAAAAAAAAAAAACCCAGAAGAAGCAAAAAACCGTACTTTATAGTGTTGGCCTGGCAGCACACAGTGCATGGTTTGCTACAGGACTGTGAACCATCTCGTAACCGGAATTTTAGGGCAAAAGCCCTGGTTCCAGCAGTTTAAAAAGATGGATAATCGGGCTGTAGAGCTGACTCATCAAAGGACTTCATGCTTTCGCAGAGGCTTAAGTTTTTAGCACCACAGCTCACAGCATCTGTCACTCCAGTGTCAGGGGGTTTGACACTTCCTTGGGCACTGCATACATGCGGAACACATACATGCACGCAGACAGAATACACATACACATGAAATAACATGTTTATTAAAAGATGAAAACTGGGCATGGTGGTGCCCCCCCCCCCTAATCCCAGCACTCAAGAGGCAGAGGCAGGCAGTTCTCTGTGAGTTCAAGTCAACCTGGTTTACAAAGCAGGTCCCAGATGAGCCAGGGCTGTGTATTCAGAAGAAGTGGGGGCAGGGGAAGAGTAGGGAAAAGCAGACACAATTTAATCAGATCAGGTGAGGGGATCATTTTCAGGGTACAGATGTGAACTTCAGGGATAAAGAATTCAAACTGGAGCTAATAGTTACACATATTAAAGCTGTTTTACTCCACGGGTGGGTCCACCACTATCTCAGCGTCAGTCCGGAAATGCCTTCTGATGAGTTGTTAATCAGGGCGGAAGAGACTCAGTGTTTAAGGCTAGGAACCACTCTCGGAAAGGACACAGTTTCAGTTCCCAGCACTTTGGGAGGCTCCATCTGACCCTTTCTTCTGCCCTCCACTGGCACTTTTGAGCCACATGTAATTAAAAATGAAAACATTTTTAAAAGCCGTTAATTGCTGTCTGATCTGTTAATCACCATCTTCACCTAAAGGACCTGATCTGGTTCCAACAGAACTATCTACTCAGAATGCAGCTTTTCCATTATTATAAATAGCTGTCCATGCTTGGGGCAAGGCCCATCCTCAGCAGGGGGCCCTGAAAGGACATAGAAATTCCCCTCAATTTGTACAACCTGGAAGAGGGTCCAGAAACGGGTGTGTGGATCCTGCCTGCAAAGCCTTGCTGTTTCTGAAATCCAAGGAGACTACAGGCTTAGGACAATGATTTCTTTGGCTTTTAACCATGTAGGGGAAAGAAATGGGGAGAGAGTTCTTTAGTGATGACCCTGCCTTTGTGACAAACCAGAATGCAACTCAAGGCCAATGAAGCAAAGCAAAGGTAGAAAGTATCAGATCTTTTTTTTTTAAAGTTACATTGTGGGGCCAAGTAAAGAATCAATACTTTAAAGCAAAAAAAAAAAAAAAAGAAAAGCTTGTAAGTGCCTCAAACAGCCCTTGAAAATGAAAATGAACGTGCTAATACTTGGGTGTGGTAGAAATTCCAGGAGCTGAGGTGGGAAGCCCTTGGAACTGCCTGCTGTGCAAATGCCCAAGAGCCAGGAGAGCAGAATGCATAATAGAGATGGGTTCCCTCAGTGGTCAAGAGCACTGACTGCTCTTCTGAAGAGCCTGAGTTCAAATCCTAGCAACCACATGGTGGCTCACACACATCTGTAATGAGATCTGATGCCCTTTGGTGGGGTGTCTAAAGACAGCTACAGTGTACTTACATATAATAAATAAATAAATCTTAGGGCTGTGAGAGATGGCTCAGCGGTTAAGAGCACTGGCTGCTCTTCCAAAGGTCCTGAGTTCAATTCCCAGCAACCACATGGTGGCTCATAAGCATCTGTAATGGGATCCAATGCCCTCTTCTAGTGCTCATAAGACAATGTACTCATATATACTCATATACACAAAATAAATCTTTTTTTTTTTAAAGAGATGGATTCCAAATGTTTCTTTTTCTTTTTAAGACAATTTCGGGGGCTGGAGAGACAGTTCAGCAGTTAAGAGCACTGACTGCTCTCTCAGAGGTCCTGGTTTGATTCTCAGCAACCATATGTCTGTTCATAACCTGTCCACTCCGAAGGGGTCTGACTCTCTTCTGGTCTCATCTGGCACTGTACACACACAATATACAAACCTGCATTCAGGCAGAACAGCCATACATAAAATAAATCAAGAAAGAAAGGGAGGAAGGAACAAATGAACAAACAAAAGAAAGAGAGAGAGAGAGAGAGAGAGAGGATTGGGGCTGGAGAGATGGCGCTCAGTGGTTAAGAGCCCTGGCTGCTCTTCCAGATGCCCTGAGTTCAATTTCTAGTAACCACATGGTGGCTCATAACTACCTATGATAAGATCTGATGTCCTCTTCTGGCAGGCAGGCATACATACAAGCAAAACACAGAACACTATATACATAATCTAAAACAAACAAAAAACCCCATTATGTAGCACCGTCTGGCCTGAAATTCTTGATCTTCCTGCCTCCAGTTCCTAAGTGCTAGGGTTACAATGTTTGGGCCCCTTCGGTTTGGCTGATGGGGTCTAATCCAACTTGGGTCTGATTATACCACACGGGAATCTCAGTGAGATTAACCACTAAACTCAGCAACAGTCAAGGAGTGAAAGAAGGGGCCCCTTACCCTTACCGTGGTGGGAAGCCTAAGAAATATCAAATACGAGCCTTTTCTATAAATTACTGTAAAACTCGTGTTTAGGAAAAATAACTTGACCCTATACTTATTTGTTCATTTACTTACTTTTTTTTTTTACAGGATTCCTCTGTGTAACAGCCGTGGCTGTCCTGGAACTCAATCTGTAGACCAAGCTGGTCTTGAACTCACAGAGATCCACCTGCTTCTGCCTCTGAGTGCTAGGATTAATGGCTGTGCCACCACGGTGGGCGGGCTTCTGTTCTAGGACTCCAGGTTATACTGTTCGAGGCCCTCAGTCTCTGTCCTTGTCTCCCCACTGTGTTGCCTGACTCATCCTGCAGCACACTGAAGCCCTCCAGTCACCAAGCGGGGATCTGCAGGACACCTACTGTGACCACGAGCCTGGACTTTCATCTGCTATCCTCCAACCTCTCAGGACCCATAATTCCTGTACACAGCTCAGTCACTGCCCCTTTACCTTCAGACAGAAGTCTAGCTTTAATGTGAGTGAGAGAGGGTCACTTGGCAATAGGGAGTTAGGGGAGAGGTCGGAGGCAGAGACAGCATGCTAATGCCATAGAGCACTTGGTACTGGTCATCCTCCTTGATACCTCCACCCCCTTGACTCCAGAGACCACACCCCTCCTGAAGAGTGCTTGCTGCCTGCTTCAGTCACCTACTTTTGCTTTTGCTGAGTCTCTGCTCCTTTTCTTTCTTTTTTTTTCTTTTAATATTTATTTACGTATATGAGTACACTATTGCTCTCTTCAGATACATAAAAAGAGAGCATAGGTTTCCATTAGAGATGGTTGTGAGCCACCATGTGGTTGTTAGGAAGTAAACTCAAGGCCTCTGGAAGAGCAACCAGTGTTCTTAGCCGCTGAGCCATCTCTCCAGGCCAACTCTGCTCCTTTTAATCTTAGGTGTCCAATTGTTTATTCACCTCTTGTAAAGAGCCTGAACCCCTGGGTAGTTGACCCTCATGGAAGAACCCCTGACAACTGACTCCCAACTCAAACCCCCAACCCCAGGCGCACACCCCCATTACACAGTGATAGGTATATACACCTGGCATGTTCTGAATTTCTATGACACTCTTGGGTCTATCTGTGGATCTTCTGGAGGAATAATTGCTGTACTGGGAGGATCTAGTTGCTGAAAAACATGAATTTGCCCTACTTCCAGGCTGACTAGAAACCCGCAGACCCCCTCCCTAGCACAGTATCTGTTTTCTCAGACAATGTGCTCTTCAGTTTTAGACTTAGGGTACAAATTTCAAAAGCTTAACAACAAAAGATTCCTATCTAGAGCTAAGTTATAATGTTCCTCCTTTGTATGCACAAAACCCTCAGTATCAAAAGAAAGGAAGGAAGGGAGGTAGGGAGGGAGGATAGAAGGGCTTCTGTAGTTTAGCTTAAACTAAATAACAAGAGGAAATGCTATAGGGCTTTGGTTTTTAAGGATGGAAGTGAAGGCAGTTTTCTCCTGCCTGCACCACAAAGGGACCAGGGGATGTTCAAGACCACCAAGGTGTATTCTGTGTGACCTGGAAGGAAGGAGGGGAGACAGATATTCTCTCTATCTCCCCTCTCCCTCCCCAGAACCCCAACTCTTTAGGATGAGTTAGAATGAGACCAGGGCCGCCCAGATGTTTAGGCATACACAGTGTTCACAGTCAGTGTCGCGGGAATCTTTCTGCAATAAACACCCCAACCCCAATGAGAGTGGAAGAGAGCAGATGTGCAGACATCACAAGCAGATGGAGGCCAGGACTGCTCCTGAAAGGCCTCCATCCCAAGTCCGGTTTCCGTTCTCATTGCATAGATGGGGCAGGCTAACTAGAGCTCTCTCGCAGAAGCGTACATGGCACTCAACAGGTTAAACGCAGCGACCCATAGTTTCAGCCACTCCTCCTCCGGTGCATTCTTCAAATAGCAATGAAGAAGCAAGTGGGCATGCAAGCATGCTTTGGGTAAATCATTAAATAAGTCAATAAATCAATCTCTAATAACTGGCCTTTTTAACCTTGTTCTATTTCACCAGCATAAGATTTCTGAATCTTGCCGGGCAATGGTGGCACACGCCTTTAATCCCAGCACTTGGGAGGCAGAGGCAGGTGGATTTCTGAGTTTGAGGCCAGCCTGGTCTACAGAGTGAGTTCCAGGACAGCCAGGGCTACACAGAGAAACCCTGTCTTGAAAAAAAAAAAGGAATCACTGCAGTCAACAATGTCAGCCTCTGGTTCCCATGTGTACACACACACACACACACACACACTGTGAATTTGGGATCAGCCTGGACTACAGAGTGACAACCTTTCTCAAGGAAAAAGCATTGGGCAGTTCACAGCTGTCTGTAACTCCTATTCCAAAGACAGTAAGCTGCTCTGGTCTTCCAGGGCACCTGCAATGACATACACACACCCACATACACAGATACAGACATATACATGCAACAATGACACACACACACCCACACACACAGATACAGACATATACATGCAACAATGACATACACACACCCACACACACAGATACAGACATATACATGCAACAATGGCATACACACACCCACATACACAGATACAGACATATACATGCAACAATGACACACACACACCCACACACACAGATACAGACATATACATGCAACAATGGCATACACACACCCACACACACAGATACAGACATATACATGCAACAATGACATACACACACCCACACACATAGATACAAACATATATACTAAATAAAAAAATCAATTTATGAAGTGAGAATTTTGGTTTCTTTGAAAAACACAGAATTATAAAAGAATATGTTTTCGTTTCAATCCCAGGTGTGGGATATGGGGCTGTTTCAGACTGTCCACAGCAGCTGACCATGACTTGCCTTGTGCTCTGGTAGGGCTGTGATTCTGCCAGCTGCAGATAGTTTCTGTGAGTGTGTAACATTTGGAATTCCGGGGACTTTTTACAGGGTATATAAAAGCTAGGACCTGAGGGGTGGGTGTGGTGGTAGGTTGTTGGTTGGTTGCTCAGGGTAGTCATATGCAAAGAAGAAGAAATTAGATATCTTGGTGGTGAAGATCAAACTTGCCCCAAGGAACTCAGTGCCCATAATCAGCAGGAAGCAGTCTACTGATAATGTCTGTTGCCCCCTTTCTCCTCCATCCCTTTTCTCTCTGATCTCTCTGCATTAGGGGGTTGAGGGGCAGAGAAGAAAAAGTCCACAAAGTAGCCAAAGTCAGGCTACAAATTTACAAATCTTCATACTGTGTCCATGCACATGCACTGTGGGTGGGGTGAGCGTGTCTTTGAGGGCACCGACTACTCTGGGTTGTGGATTTTCTCCTTCCATTTTCCATTCAGAGGATCAAAACCCAGGTTGTCAGACTTGCAAGGCAAGTCCCTTCAACTGATGAGCCGTCTCATGGGCTCCAGGGTTTTTTGTGTTGATTTTGTGTGTGTATGTGGGGGGATTGGTTTTCCCTTTTAGAAATGCTTCAATATCATTAGCATGTGGTTGCTGGGAATCGAATTCAGGAACTCTGGAAAAGCAGCTGGTGCTCTTAACCGCTGAGCCATGTCTCTAGCTCCTCTCTGTCTTATTCTTGTGTGTGTGTGTGTGTGTGTGTGTGTGTGTGTGTGTGTGTGTTGGGGGGGGTGTCCCTCACTGATCCCGCTGCTTTGTTTCTCCACTAGTGGGTAGCCAGCAGGCTTTGGAGAGCATTAGCATTGGATTACATAATAACTGGCCTGGTGTATGGGTGGTAGGATCTGAAATCAGGTCCTCCTGTGTGTGAGAATTGTGGCTTCTTCTTTTTTTCTTTTTCTTTTTCTTTTTGGTTTTTTGAGACAGGGTTTCTCTACATAGCCCTGACTGTCCTGGAACTCACTTTGTAGACCAGGCTGGCAGAAATCCACTTGCCTCTTCCTCCCAAGTACTGGGACTAAAGACATGTGCCACCACTGCCCAGGAAAAGGAACATTTTTCCACCTGAACAGGGACTTGAACCCTAGATCCTCAGATTAAAAGTTTGATGCTCTACCAAGTGAGCTAGACAAGCTCCTGGTTTCTTTTAAAAAAAAAAAAGACAAATATTATAAAAATATGTTTTCATTTTAATCCCAGGTAGGGGATATGTGGCTGCCTCACATTGTCCACAGAGGCAATGGTTTGCCTCATGCTCTAGCAGAGGCAAAATTGTTGCCAGCTGCAGATATTTTTCTGTGATTGTGTGATATGTGGAGTTCTGGGGATTTTTCAGAGAATGTATAAATGCTAGGGCTCTGGGGAGGAGGGGTTGTTGGTTGGTTGTTGTTGGTAGTTCATGTGGGTTGTTGGTTTTTTCTTGTTTGTTTGAGGGCTATTACTGGTCATGGTTTGTTAAGTAGTCCTGCAAAAAGAAGACACAAGAAGAAGAAATTAGATATCATTACTGTGAAGATCAAACTTGCCCCAAGGAAGTCAATGCCCCTAACCTGCAGGAAGCAGTCTAACGATAAGATTACAGCTGCGTTCTGGCCCTGTACATTATTCAGGGAACTCTTTCCTTTCCCCTTTTATCCCTTTGTCTCTCTTATCTAGTGTTAGGGGGTTGATTGGTAGAAGAAAAAGGGTGGGGAAGGGTGGCAGAAAGAAGAACCCACAAAGAAGCCAAAAGACAAGCTACACTCCAGGTTGCACAGCAAACACCTGGCCACTGAGCCATCTCTCCAGACCCTAGCCACTGAGCCATCTCTCCAGACCCTTGCCACTGAGCTATCTCTCCAGACCCTAGCCACTGAGCCATCTCTCCAGACCCTAGCCACTGAGCCATCTCTCCAGACCCTTTTTTTTCTTCTGAACACAAAGATACCACCACAGAGCTGCCCTAACTCTGCTGCAACTCTTTTTTTGTTTGTTTTTTGTTTTGTTTTTTTGGATTTGGTTTTTTCGAGGCAGGGTTTCTCTGTATAGCCCTGGCTGTCCTGGAGCTCACTCTGTAGACCAGGCTGGCCTTGAACTCAGAAATCCGCCTGCCTCTGCTTCCCAGAGTGCTGGGATTACAGACATGCACCACCACCACCCAGCTAACTCTTTTTAAAAAATGTAGCCATGCATGGTGGTGAGAGCTTTCAGTCCCAGCACTTGGGAGACTGAGGCAGGCAAATCTAGACCTCCCTCTGTTGAGTTCCAGGACAGCCAGGGCTACAAAGTGAGACCTTGTCTCAGAAAGAGAGAGACAGAGACAGAGAGAGACAGAGAAACAGAGAGACAGAGAGGGAGGGAGAGAAGGAAAAGAAAGAGAGTGAGAAAGGGAAAGGAAAGGAAAACAAAAGGCAAGGTCTAACCCAGCTCCCACCCACCTCCTAACTCCCTGTACAGACAAGGATGACTGAACTTCTGATCCTCCTGTCTCCAGTTTTAGAATGTTGGCACTATACACTTATGTTACCATACCTACCTACTGCAGTTCTTTCTTCATTATTTTGTTCTTGTTTTGTTTTTGTTGTTTTATTTCTTCATTTTATTTATTTGTTTGTTTGTTTGTTTGTTTATTATTTTGAGACAGGGTTTCTCTGTGTAGCCCTGGCTGTCCTGGAACTCACTCTGTAGACCAGGCTGGCCTCGAACGAATGCTTCAATGCACTGAAGCTGCTGCCCCCCACTGCTACCTGGCTCCCTTTCTTTTCTTTCTTTGTTTCTTTAGTTTTTATTTTATGTGTATGGGTATTTTGCCTGCATGTGGAGGCTCACCACTTCCTCAGGTACCAGTCACACATGTGGTACACAGACCTATGTCCAGGCAAAGCACTTAGATCAATTAAATAAATCTAAAAATTAAAAAAAAAATTTTTTTTAAAGCACCCACTTCTGGGAAGATCCTTCTGGGTATGCAGGTTTTGCTTACTAACAGAAATAACAGCAAATTCCAAATTTAAAAGTGCTTGTGATCTGAGCACAACTGCAGTTAGCAGTTTTCCCTGTGCTCGGGGACTCCTGCCTCCATGCCTGTGAGTGAGTCCTCACTCTGCATGTGTCTGCCTCTGCCTCTGCTTCAGCACCGGAGCCAGAGAAGCCACTGCTCCCATGATGCTGGTCACATAGGGAAAGGATTTTAACATGAAGCGATGGGCTGCCTTGATTTTCCCTCCACAGTCATTCTCTAGACTCATCTAAGTGGTGGGTAGCTCAGGGTATGACGGAACAAATCTGCAATCCCCATACTTAGAAGACAGGGGCTGGAGAGATGGCTCAGTGGTTAATAGCACTGACTGCGCTTCCAGAGGTCCTGAGTTCAATTCCCAGCAACCACATAGTGACTCACAACCATCTGTAATGGGATTTGATGCCCTCTTCTGGTATGTCTGAAGGCAGCAAGGTATACTTGCATACATTAAATAAATAAAAAAAATTTTTTTAAAAAAAGAAGAAGACTGAGGCAGGAGGATTACTCTACACTGAGCCAAATTCTAATCAACCTTAAAGACTGGTATGCTAAGCAAGGATTAACACCATTATCTATCTATCTATCTATCCATCTCTCCCTCTCCTACTTTTCAAAAAGTCTCACTATGTGCCCCTGGGTGGGACTAACTATGTAGACCATACTGGCCACAAACTCGCAGAAATCCATCTGTCTCTCCAGAGTGTTGAGACTAAAATTGTATCTCATCATATGTAACCTTCTGTTTTTGTTTTGTTTTTTTGTTTTGTTTGTTTGTTTGTTTTGTTTTGAGACAGGATTTCTCTGTGTAGCCCTGGCTGTCCTAGAACTCACTCTGTAGACCAGGCTGGCGGTCTACACCTGTAGACCAAGTGCTGGGATTAAAGGCGTGTGCCACCACTGCCTGGCTAGTAACCTTCTGTTAATTCATTATTATTATTATTATTGGTGTGTGTGCACATGTGTGCACACACATGATGTGGACATGTTTGGTGCATGGCACAGTAGACTTGAGGCCACTGGACAACCTTGTCAGCTGTCACCTTCCACCTTTATGTGGATGCTGAGGACTGAGCTCAGGTCCTAGGGAGCACCCTCAGGCAGCAAGGGCTTTAGTCACTGAGCCTCACCAGCCCCCACCCCATCCCACCCCACTCTCCACCTCCATTTTCTACTCTCTTTGGGTTAACCACTGCTCTCATTTGCACATCTTTGTTCATCTAGCTAATCCCTATCACTTTGGCATCACCACTTCCCATTTGTAACAATTTAGATTTGACGGTTTTTGTTTTGTTTTGTTTTTTGTGTTTTTTATTTTTTTGGGGTTTTTTTTTGTTGTTGTTGTTGTTGTTGTTTTTGGATTTCTGAGACAGGGTTTCCCTGTGTAGCCCTGGCTGTCTTGAAACTTGCTCTGTAGACCAGGCTGGCCTTGAACTCAAAGATCCACCTGCCTCTGCCTTCCAAGTGCTGGGATTAAAGGCCCAGCAAGCAGCCCTGCTCTTGCCTCTGAGCTCTTTATATTTGCCCCCCACCACAAGCTGCTCCCCAGTCACCTCCACTCCCACTCCCCACCCCCCACTCCCAACTATGATGCTGTCACTCTGAGGGAGGGTTTTCCCTGTCTGTTAATCCTTCCTAGCAGTGATCTCACAGACCAGATCAGTGGGCTTGTCTCTTAGATCACTTGTGGTCCTATTACACCGACTAACAAGATTAACCACGAAGTGAACAAAAAAACCCCATCTTGTCTTGCATGTTGGGTACCAATGAACCAGAAGATTAAAGATGCAGGCCAACAACCTCAAGTAAACATTGTGGCCTGTGGTGAGCCTGGGGTAAGGTCCATCTGTGCTGGAACAGGAGACCAGTGCAAGTGTCTTTGCCCCATTCCAAGCGCTGCAGGGAGGAGGTCATGCGTGTACTGTGGCTCGAAGGCTCCCTTTGGTGCCTCTCTGCAGGTTACCCAGCCTGGCACGTGGGAGTGACTGACTACCCAGGACCTTCTACAGAGAAGCAGCCCTCCCTCCTGCATGCTTCCAGTTAGGATTCTGTCTAAGCTCCGCCCCACCCCACCCCCACCGTTACCTGGCAATAGCCAGGTAGGCCTGGCCCACTATAAAAGGGAGTGCTTGGTGCCTCCTCCCTCTCTTAGTCTCTCACTCTCTTAGCTTCTCTCTTACCCTCTTGGGCTCTTCCCTTCCCCTTCCCTTCCCCTCCCTTTCCCCTTCCCCTCCCCTCTCTCTCCACGTGGTCATGGCTGGCTGCTTCTGTTTCTCTACTCTCTCCTTCTCTTTGCCTTTCTCTGTCTCCACTACCCTCTTAACTTCCCTCCCCATTCCCTGAGTAAACTTTATTCTACATTATAACATGTATGTCTGGTCTCAGGGGGAAGGGATGTCTCGGCTTGGACCCTCTGAGGCACCCCCTTCCCCCACACCACCTTAGAACATATTCTTAGCTTCTTTTTCTTTTTCATCACAACATCTAGCAGTAACTTTAGCAGGGTGGAAAAAGGGCTAAAGGGAAACTAAAGTTGCAGGAGACTAAGAAAGAGATCGAGAAGCTGTGCGGTGGTGGTGCACGCCTTTAATCCCAGCACTTGTGAGGCAGAGGCAGGCAGATTTCTGAGTTCGAGGCCAGCCTGGTCTACAGAGTGAGTTCCAGGACAGCCAGGGCTACACAGAGAAAACCTGTTTCGAAAAAAACAAAAAACAAAAACACCCCCCCCCCCAAAAAAAGAATCAGTACAGGGGGACTGGAGAGATGGCCCAGCAGTTAAGAGCACTGATTGCTCTTCTAGAGGTCCTGAGTTCAAATCCCAGCAACCACATGGTGGCTCACAACCAACCTTATGTAATAGGATCTGATGCCCTCTTCTGGTGTGTCTGAAGACAATGACAGTGTGCTCACATATATAAAATAAATCTTTAAAAAAAATAAGAAAGAATCAGTATTTACTGTTTCTGCAGTGGACCTGGGATCAGATCCCAGTACTTATGTTTTTGTTTGTTTGGTTTTTGGTTTTTTTTTTTTTTTTTTTTTTTGAGACAGAGTTTCTCTGTGGAGTCCTGGCTGTCCTGGAACTCACCCTGTAGACCAGGCTGGCCTCAAATTCAGAAATCCACCTGCCTCTGCCTCCCAAGTGCTGGGATTACAGGCGTATGCCACCACGTCCAGCTGATTCCAGTACTTATATGGTAACTATGACTTAATATCCTCTGGCCTCCTAGTACACCTACATGTATGTAATGTACACAAACTTATGCAGGTGCAAAACATACACATAACATAAAAAATTAATTAAAGGGGTTGGAGAGATGGCTCAGCAGTTAAGAGCACTGACTGCCCTTCCGGAGGTCCTGAGTTCAATTCCCAGCAACCACATGGTGGCTCACAACCATCCATAATGAGATTTGATGCCCTCTTCTGGGGTGTCTAAAGACAGCTATAGTGTACTTACATAGAATAAATAAATAAATCTTAAAAAAAATTAATTAAAAGTAAGAATAATAGCAGGGCCAGTGAAACAGAGAAACCTTGTCTGGGGGGGGGGAAGAATGGACCCCCAACATGAGGAGTACTACTAAAGCCTATGAAAATGGGGGTGAAAAACGTAAGAATAATAATTAACAATTAGAGGGCTGGAGATGTGGCTTAACTAACCACACGGTGACTCACAACCATCTATAATGTGATCTGATGCCCTCTTCTGGCATGCAGGTGTACATGCCAATAAAACACTCGCATTAAATAAACAAATAGCTGGGAGGTGGTGGCACAAGCCTGTAATCCCAGCACTCTGGGAGGCAGAGGCAGGCAGATTTCTGAGTTCAAGGCCAGCCTGGTCTACAAAGTGAGTTCCAGGACAGCCAGGGCTATACAGAGAAACCCTGTCTTGGAAAACAAAAAACAAAAAAACAAAATCCAAAAAAACAATAAATAAATAAATAAAATAATAAAATAAATCTTTAAAAATAAAAGAATCAATGCAGAGTCCTGCCTGGTGTTGCAAGCCAGGACTCCCAACATCTGGAAAGATTTTAAATCAAGGGCTCTCAGGGTAACCTACAGGTTAACATTTACCTCAAAATAAATCGATTGATCTGGGGATGGTAGAAAACTTGTCTAGCATGCTTGGGCACTGGGTTTGAACCTCAGCAGGGCACGGACTTGGTGTGGTGATCCATGCTTGTAATGCCAGCACTTGGGAGGTTGAGGAGGAAGATCAGAAGTTCAGCTACATGATGAATTTGAGGACAGCTTGGGCTACAAGAAATCCTGTCTGAACAGCAGCAATCATAGCAATAGATGCTGGAGATCTGGCTCAATGCTTAAGAACACTCGCTGCACTGAGTCTGGATCTCAGCACCTACGAGACAACCCAGTGATGGGCCAGAGAAGGACTGTAACACCAGCGATGCAGAGAGTAGTGAAGACAGGAGAATTGAAGGGTTGCTCGATACCAGCTTCCTATAAGAAACAAGAGCCCGAGGTTCTGGGAGATGCTCTATCCCAAAGAATAAGGGGTAAAGAGATGGAGGAGGACAACCAATGACTTCTTCTGGCCTTTGTGCAGAGACATGCCCGCTCTTACACATGTGCCTATATCACACACACACACACTCATTCACACACATACACACATGCATACATCACATATGCACACTCACATGCAAATATATCACACACACATATACATGTGCATATACTACACACATACTCATACACATGTGCATACGTTGCAATATACTCTATGAATGAATGAATAAATAAATAAATAAATACAGAAATAAATAAATAAACCACTGAGTATGGTGGCAATGCCTTTTTTTCTTACTTCTTTATCTTTTGCTTTGTTTTTCTTGTTTTTTTTTTTTGTTTGTTTGTTTGCTTGTTGTTTTGGATTTGGTTTTTTCAAGACAGGGTTTCTCTGTATAGCCCTGGCTGTCCTGGAACTCACTCTGTAGACCAGGCTGGACTCAAACTCAGAAATTTGCCTGCCTCTGCCTCCCAGAGTGCTGGGATTACAGGTGTGCGCCACCACTGCCCGGCCTAGTTTTGTTTTTCAACAGGGTTTGTGTGTGTGTGTGTGTGTGTGTGTAACCCTGCCTGTCCTGGTACTCACTCTGTAGACCAGGCTGGACTTGAACTCACAGAGAGCCACCTGCCTCTTCCTCCTGAGTATTGAGATTAAAGGCGTGCACCATTAGCAGAGCAGTGTCAGTACAAGCCTTTAATTGCAGTATTCCAGAGGCAGAGGCACCTGCTCTACAGAGCGAGTTCTAGGACAGCAGGGCTACACAGAGAAACTCTTTCTTTTTTCTTTTCTTTTTTTCTTTTTTTTTTTTTTTTTTTTTTTTTTTTTTTTTTTTTTGAGAAACTCTTTCTTGAAGAAACAACCTGAGGACTGGAGAGATGCCTCCATGGTTTTTTTTTTTTTTTTTGGCAGGGGTGGGGGGTGGTTTTTTTTGTTTGTTTTTTTGTTTTTTTCAAGACAGGGTTTCTCTGCATAGCCCTGGATGTCCTGTTCTGTAGACCAGGCTGGCCTTGAACTCAGAAATCTGCCTGCCTCTGCCTCCCAAGTGCTGGGATTAAAGGTGTGCACCACCACCGCCCATCAGTGGTTAAGAGCACTGACTGTTCTTCCAGAGGTCCTGAGTCCAATTCCCCAGCAACCACATGGTGGCTCACAACCATCTGGGATCTGATGCCCTCTCTGGTGTGTCTGAGACAGCTACAGTGTACTTATATAAATAAAATGAAGCTAAAAAAAACAAAAAAACAAAAAAAAAAAAACAAAAAAAACAAACCCAACCAGGGTCAATGGCAATGCTTTCTGCTTCTTGTGTGTGTGTGTGTGTGTGTGTGTGTGTGTGTGTGTGGTTTTTCAAGACAGGATTTCTCTGTATAGCCCTGGCTGTCCTGGAACTCACTCTGTAGACCAGGCTGGCTTTGAACTCAGAGATCCGCCTGCCTCTGCCTCCTCTTCCTTCTTCTTTTAGATTTTTTAAAAATTTATTTTGAGTGCTCTATCTGCATGTATACTTGTATGCCAGAAGAGGGCATAAGATCCCATTGTAGAATAATTGTGAGCCATCATATGGTTGCTGGGAATTGAACTCAGAAAGAGCAACCAGTGCTCTTGTTTGTTTGTTTGTTTTGTTTTTTGGGGTTTTTGGTTTTTTTTTTTTGGTTTTTTGGATTTGGTTTTTTCGAGACAGGGTTTCTCTGTATAGCCCTGGTTGTCCTGGAACTCACTCTGTAGACCAGGCTGGCCTCGAACTCAGAAATCCTCCTGCCTCTGCCTCCCAGAGTGCTGGGATTAAAGGCTGCGCCATCACCGCCTGGCTCCTGGCAATGCTTTTAATCCTGGTATTTAAATAGAACTCTGTGAGTTCAAAGCCAGCCTGGTTTACATAGCTAGTTCCAGGCCAGCAAGATACACAGTGAGAGCTTATCTGAAAAAAGAAAACAGAAAGGAAGGAGGAAGAAGGAAGGAAGGAAGAAAGGAAGGAAGGAAAAGACAGACAGACACAAGAATAAACAGCTGGGATACATGAAGTTCTGTATTACAAAAGCAACAACAACAGAACCAAAAAAACAAAACAAAATTTAAAAACTAACTAACTAAGTAGACCTAAATCCCTATCAGTAGCATTTAAGTATTAATGGTCTAAGTACTAAGTACTAAGTACTCAAAGGCAGAGAGAGAGGCAGGGCTAATGCAGGTCAGAAGCTGGAGCAAGAAGACAGCTTGAGCCTAGGAGCTGGAGCAGCCCAGCACAGGGGAAAGGCCTCGGCTCCCCTCCCTGCTCTGTCTTCCCTCCTTCAGCACTGGGATTGAGTTTAGGGTCTTAATGACAAATTCCTGCTATGCAGTCCAGGCAGGTCTTGAAGCTGCTTATTCTCCCTCAGCCATGGTTAAAGTCTTGGCTGGGTATAACAGAATTTTTTATTTAATTTTGTTTAGTTAGTTTATGTGCTATGGGTATTTTCCCTGTGTTTGTGTTTTCTGGGTACCACCTGTGTGCCTGGCATCTGATGAGCTCAGAGGACTGGAGTTATAGATGGTTGTGAGCTACTGTGTGGGTTCTGGGACTCAAACCATGAGCTTCTGGAAGACCAGCCAGGTCTCTTAGCTCCTGGACCACCTCTTCAGTCCTAGCAGAATATTTTTTTTCAAGTTCGTGCAGTTTGTAAGATTCTATTTCATAAAATAATAAAATAAATGTTAAATGAGTAAATAAGTTGAGTCTTGTCTGGGAGAGCATTCCCTCTCATCCCAGCACGAGGGACATGGGCAACATGAAGGTCATGAGTTCCAAGCCAGCCTCTGCTACTTATGGAAGGCAGCGACAGCAACAAGGATCGATTAAACCTTTGTCATAAAGTCAAACAAAGCAATTCCCAGCTTCCAGCTGTGGTACACAGGTGGGCCTGGGGAGATGGCTGCGTGCTTAAGAGAGCAGTGCTTGCACCCCTAGAGGATCCCAGTTCGTTTTCTGGCACTTACCCTGGGCAGTTCACAACTGTTCAATGTAAATATTTTTCTTTGGGGGGGGGGGTGTCAAGAAAGGGTTTCTCAGAGAGCTTGCCTCTGGAGTATGCCATGACCACCGCTCATAAATAAAAAAAATTAAAAAAAAATTTAATCTAATGAGATTTAAACAAAAAATTCCAGTAAACAAACAAATAGATAGATAGATAGATAGATAGATAATTTGGAAATTAAGGGTGTGGTAACAGAAGTGACAAATAGTCCAACTATCAAACCTAGTTAGAGCCATTTGGTATTTGTGGAGATGGTTACTTCTCCATAAAGCAGATATAACAATATTTGACTGTGAGGTATGAAAACAAGTATATAATCTAAAATCTGAATGGGCAACTGCAAAATTTATATATATGCATACACACACACACACACTTCTTCATATTTTCCCCTTCAGTACTAGGGTTGGTCGAGCCCAAGTCTCTGAGTATGACAAACGCTCAGTCACTGTCACTGAGCTGCACCCTGGTGTTAACAGAGATTAGAGTTTGAAGACTACCCGCTCCAGGGGACAGGGCCGGGGGCCCCAGTGGGCCCCTTAGGGTGAAGGCGGGGCAGGGCGGGTCGATGCGTGGCGCCGCCCACTGCCCTCCGCACGCTGCGTGCGGTGCCTCGCCAGCCCGCACCATGGGCAGCCTGTTCGGGCGCGCCGCGCTGCGGGCGTTGCTGTGCGGGCCACGTTTTCAGTGCCTGCTGGTGCGCCCCAGTTCCGGTGAGTCCTGTGCCCGTGGGGGAACTGGGCGGATGGCGGCTGCGCGGCCTTTGTTTGTGCACGTGCGGCCGCCAAAGGCTTGGTGTTGTCCCCGGAGGACTATGCAAGTCCAGCCCTCAGCAGCCGGGGACAGGGCTTTTAGCAGAAGCCAGAGCCTGAGCGGGGAGACTAGCAGACGAGCGGCTCTTAAAACTGTGGGGTCCCGTTCTCTCCACGGAGCTGTTGTTGCCCCAGGATATTGAAACGTGAGCCAGAGCAGGCCTAAGACAACCCGGCCATTTCCTGGGGTCTCCGCCCTTGCTGTTCATTTAAGGGGTGCTTTCTGAGACCCCTTAAATGAACCTTGGAAATGGAATAGTCTCACCAAGGCACAGACCAGCAGGCATCAGGGTTCTGGGGCTACCCTGGGTCTCCTGTGACTTGGGGAACTTGCAAGTTAGGGAGCCCCCCCACCTTTTCTTCCCAACCTGTTGAGTTTAGTGGGCATCCATTGTGGCCCGAGGATAGAGCCTGATCCCTCCTCTTAGCTTGGTGTTTCTCCTAACTTTGGTCCATTTTCGCGAGACAATCAGGGGCTAGGACCGTCTCAGATGTAGGATTTGGTCTTGGAGGAGCCGCTCATGCCCTGGCAGCTCTGTTCCCGTCCTACAGTGTAGGACATCCTTTCTCCACGGCCTTCTCAAGCCCTTGGTCCGCAGTGCTCAGCCCACCTAGACTTGGTAGACTAATATTCCTCGGTTTCAAAGCCATTTTTCCACATTTTCCACAAAGGATAAACTCCTTGTGGGCTAGCCTAGGGTACTTGGAGTCACGTGAGGCTAGACTCGCGTTTTTCCCCCACCCCAGCGGGGAGGGCCATCATCACTAGGACTCTGTGGCCCCTAAGTTGTCTGAGCCTTCTCAGGGAAACTATCTCCACTTCTGCTACTGCCAGGGCCGCTCCCGTTCATGTTTCTTTGTGTTTATATTGTGGCAGGAACTTTTCAATCTCTCTGAGCTCTGTCAGGAATGTAGGTGGGAGAGACCTGAAAATGTGGAGCGTCCTCACCCCTGACCTTATTTTTTTTTTTTTTTTACAGGAGGGCCCCCCTGGCCCCAAGAGCGGACCCTAGTTGCTGTGAAGCCAGATGGGGTACAGAGGAGGCTAGTGGGGACTGTCATACAACGCTTTGAGAGGCGGGGCTTCAAGCTGGTGGGGATGAAGATGTTGCAGGTACCAGCCTCTGGGCCGTGGTGTCCCTAAAGTCTGCTAGCACTGGCAGTTGCAAGGGTTGGGAGGTAACCATTGTGGGAGCTAGCTTCTGGAGTGTGTCTGAAAGGTGCCCCAGACTCAGGACACCAATTGGGGGGTTTCCTCTCCAAGGGATGGTCTCACCCCTCTTTCCACACAGGCACCAGAGAGCATCCTTGCTGAGCATTACCGGGACCTACAGAGGAAGCCATTCTACCCAGCCCTTATCAGCTACATGAGCTCTGGGCCTGTGGTGGCCATGGTACAGCAGGGCAGGGGCAATGGAATGGGTGTTTGGGGTGTCCCCTCCCAAGCAAAGGAAAGGCCTTGGATTGACCCCAGTGCACCTGGGGTCCCCAGCTTCTCTTGAACCCCCATATCTGTGCTGCAGGTCTGGGAAGGCCACAATGTGGTCCACATCTCAAGGGCTATGATAGGACACACCGACTCAGCAGAGGCAGCCCCCGGGACAATCAGGGGTGACTTCAGTGTTCACATCAGCAGGTATGGAGGCCCTGACACCCTTGGTCGCCCAACGTGGGGGAAAGAAGGTCGGTATTAGTCAGGCGGCAGTAACATAAGCCTTTAATGCCAGCACTCTGGAGGCAGAAGAAGCCGGATCTCTGTGAGTTTGAGGACAGCCTGGTCACAGAGGGAATTCCAGGACAGCCAGGGCTCCACAGAGAGGCTCTGTTTAAAAAAAAAAATCCTTGAGAAGTGTTTTTTTTGTTTTGTTTTGTTTTGTTTTGCTTATTTATTTTACTTATATGAGTACATTGTAGTTGTCTTCAGACACACTAGAAGGTGTCAGATCCCATTACAGATGGTTGTGAGCCACTATGTGGTTGCTGGGAATTGAACTCAGGACCTCTGGAAGAATAGTCAGTGTTCTTAACCTCAGTCACTGCTCTTAACCTGAGTCATCTTTCCAGCCCCGTCTTGAACTTTTTGTTTTTTTAAGATTTATTTATTTATTATATGTGAGTACACTGTACTTCTGTGTGTCTTCAGACACTCCAGA
Source organism: Apodemus sylvaticus (assembly GCF_947179515.1). Taxonomy (NCBI): domain Eukaryota; kingdom Metazoa; phylum Chordata; class Mammalia; order Rodentia; family Muridae; genus Apodemus; species Apodemus sylvaticus. Next base: position 94,929,330 of record NC_067481.1, read on the forward strand.
GGGCATTATCTCTCATTACAGATGGTTGTGAGCCACCATGTGGTTGCTGGGATTTGAACTCAGGACCTTAGGAAGGGTAGTCAGTGCTCTTAACCGCTGAGCCATCTCTCCAGTCCTGTCTTGAACTTTTTTTTTTTTTTTTTTTTTTGGTTTTTCGAGACAGGGTTTCTCTGTATATCCCTGACTGTCCTGGAACTCACTCTGTAGACCAGGCTGGCCTCAAACTCAGAAATCCGCCTGCCTCTACCTCCCAGAGTGCTGGGATTACAGGCGTGCGCCACCACAGCCCAGCCAGAACCAAGGTCTGAACTGCTGTGCCATCTCTCCAGCCCCTCTCTCTCTTCCTTCCTGAGACAGGGTCTCCTTCTATAATCCAGACTGGCCACGGACTCAAGGCAATCTTGCATTCTCAGCTTTTTCAGGGCTGGTGTTAGAGGCTTGTAACACCTTAACCAGTTCCAAAATCTCTTTCTCTTCTATACAGTCACCTTGTTCCCCTGACAGAGGGTGGCAGGTTAGAGGTGAGCTATCCCCGAGGTCCCAGTTCCTGAGACACGGACTTCACCTTTCCCACCTCTCACAGGAATGTCATCCACGCTAGCGATTCTGTGGATGGGGCCCAGAGGGAGATCGAGCTGTGGTTTCAGCAACGAGCTACTGAACTGGGCAGATGGCGGTCACCACAGCAGCTGCCACCCAGCCTGAGAGTCTGCACTGCCTTCTGCACGTCAGTCAGGGTCTACCCATGACCAACTACCTCTGTCACCAAGAACTCAAACCCACCTGCTTCCCATGTCTCCAAACCACTCCCTACTCCCCCTCTCTCCAACTCCAGCCCAGGGGAATCTAAGCCTCAACTTTGTGTGTGCCTTTTTGTATCTTAAGCCAGCACAATATCGGACCATATCCTAGTGTACAAAAGTGCCAGACAACCTTTGGGGCCTTGTCAAAGGTGACTTCGCCTGCCTCAAAGGAGAGACATTAAAATTTTATACTTAAAGTGGAAATGGTGCACTTGCTATTTCTGCTATCTCAGCATTGTGTGACCTTTCCTGGAAGAAGATATGAACAAATGCTTGTTCACCCCCCACCCCACACACAGGGCACCAATAACAGACCAGACTAATTCCAGCCATTCCCAGGTGCTGAACCCATGAGTTCATTGGACTGGCTTATGGGAACATGGATGAGAGATTAACCACAGAAGGGTGGGTGACCTCAGAACAGCTGAATTGCTGAAAGGTTCTCCACCCCCACCCCCCTCATCCCTATTCCCCACCCCCATCTTCACCCCCAGCATGGGCAACAACCACAGCCTGATGGACCATTGCTCTCAGTTAACCTACCTCCTACAAACCCTAGCATCCCTGCCCCAAGGTCCCCGGGAGCAAGAAGTACTAGGTGAGGCGTCAAGGCAAGTATATAATGCCCTGGATTACTACCCCATTAGTCCCAGCTACTACAGCATCTACTTCATTGGCACGACTATAGGGCCAAGCTATAGGTCGCCACAGCATTGATGGTCCATGATGTCCCATAGTCAAGTCATATGTGGAGGAAATTGTTTTACTCAAGCCCTTTAATGAGTGTGTTTATGCATAGTGTAAAACAGTAAACTTGAAGCTTAGAGCTTTACTCCCCCGGAAGGAAGAACCCTTGACTTTGGTTAAATATACGAACCGGGCAAGACTCCAGGGCCCACCCATGAAATTGAGAATCCAACTGGGTTTCTTTCCAGTTCTTTCGCTGGTGCTGGTACAGCTCCTGCCCATCTGATTCGTCCGAGAGGGTGGCAGGAAAGAACAGACAGGGCCTGAGGCTTCTTCAAGGCCCAGTGAGCCTGCAGTAGGCGTACACACCAGCCTTTGTGGGTATTGTGTAATCAGGTCTCCTGAAGTTGGAACAGTAGAAGCTGACACGCCAAGGGTTATTCACATCTCTCCTGCGATGAAACGCAGGCCCAAGAGAGCATTCTGCACTCCTGACCGGATGTGGTCCATGATGACGACCACTGCTTGGTGTCCATTTATTTGCACATTGACACATGGAAATCACATCCCACCCGGGATCCTGGAGTCACTGATACAGTAACAGCTACATCGTGACAGCTTTGACAAGCCGTTTCACTCTTTGACATCTAGACAATGGAACCCCGTTTTGGGTTCTCTGAACTTCAGTGCAGTGATCCTTGTCAGCCAGCAAGAGGGTCTGGCATTTCCACCCGGGTTAGCCACGCGAGGGAGCTATTGGGTTTGCAAGCTCCAGCTCCTCTGCACTGGGAGGGCGTGGCCAAGAGGCAGAGCAGTGCTCGTTGGGAGTCCCAGAAGATACCACGCCACCTGGCCAGTTTAGGTACATGGAGTAAGTGGCTGCACTGACACCAACTAGGAAAGGAACCGGGCATCTAACTGGCCCGAGCACCCCTCTGCCTCTGCATCAGTGCCTCCTCCCACTCGCAGTCCCAGCAGGCTGTGCGCCACCGAGGGCGGGGTGTCCACTTGGTTGAGTGGGAAGAGCTGGAAGCGGGGAGAGTGTGTGATCCGAAGGCTCGAAGGGCCCCACCTCCTTGGGGGTGGGTCGTCCCTGTTCCGTGAGTCTGGTGGGCGGGGTGGCGTGGGGGCAGGACTTTGGTCCTGGGTCTTTCTAGGCCGAGCGAGCAGCCTACTGAACGTTGTGTATTGCGTTGAAAAGGTAGATCTGGTTCCCGGTTCTCCTGTCCTCGCCATCCCGGACCGCACACAGCAGTCATGGCCCAGCCGCCGCCCGACGTTGAGGAGGATGATTGTCTTTCTGAATACCACCATCTCTTCTGCCCGGATCTTCTCCAGTGAGCTAAAGCAGGGAACCAGGGAGCGATCTGGACTTGGGGCACAGGGGTCAAAAACGAATCTGCCACTGGACGTGACAGCACAGAGGACGGATACCTAGTACCCCGTTCCTGGGCAATCATAGATCTGAAGTTTCTTGGGGTTCAGGAAGGATGGGACGAGGGACTGAGGGAGGAAGCTTGCTCACTTTTGAAAACATGTCTCTCTTGGTAACTTACTACGCAGAAAATTTTAGGCTAAACATTCTCCTTCACCTCTGAACTTACAGGAAGCCTAAAAATAACCGATTTTAAAGATTGCAGTTTTGCCGGGCCGTGGTGACGCACGCACACCTTTAATCCCCGCACTTGGGAGGCAGAGGCAGACGCAGGTGGATTTCTGAGTTCCAGGCCAGCCTGGTCTACAGAGTGAGCCAGCCTGGTCTTCAGAGTGAGTTCCAGGCCAACCTGGGCTATCCTTGCTCATCAGGAGCATGTTTTCTTGCACAGCGACACTGGGTGGAAGTTCATGGGGTAAAAGGCCTCCACGGGCCAATTATCTGTTGACCTTAAGTTAACAGTGATCTATCTATCTACAGCTTTTCGAGGTTTCTCTGTGAAGCCCTGGCTGTCCTGGAACTCTCTGTAGACCAGTCTGGCCTTTAATTTTTGGTCCTCCTGCCTCTGCTTCTGCCAGGCTGGAACCAGGGTTTCTCTGTGTAGCCCTGGCTGTCCTGGAACTCACTCAGTAGACCAAGATGGTCTCAAACTCAGAAATCCGTCTGCCTCTGCTTCCCAAGTGCTGGGATTAAAGGCGTGCGCCACCACTACCCTGCTAAAACATTGTTTTGTTTTTTGTTTTTGGATTTGGTTTTTTCGAGACAGGGTTTCTCTGTATAGCCCTGGCTGTCCTGGAACTCACTCTGTAGACCAGGCTGGCCTGGAACTCAGAAATCCACCTGCCTCTGCCGCCCAGAGTGCTGGGATTACAGGCTGCGCCACCACCGCCTGGTTTAAAACATTGTTTTTAAAGTGCATTCTAGGGACTAGAATGGCTGAGTAAGGTCAGAACACTTAGTCTTCTTGCAGAGGACCAAGGTTTGGTCCCCAGCATCCGCACGAGGAATTAATTCTCTGTAGGCACACAGGCCAAACACTCATACTGGTAAAACAAATAAATATTTAAAAATGACTACATTTTCCTGTTTTTGAAGGGACAAAGTGGCCTTTATCACAGGCGGTGGTTCTGGGATTGGCTTCCGGATTGCTGAGATTTTCATGAGGTACGAGCTACTCTGGGACCCTCTCTGCCACCTCATTTCCCTTTGTTTGGATCCTGGTGGATTTTGGGGAGTGTACCCCAGCAGGGCCCTGCACAGATATGGGATTGGCACCAGCAGTCCACCACACCCTCTCTGTCAAGTACATGGTATCTGGGGCAGGGTACCCCAAGCCAAAGATACATTACAGAAACCTAGGAGTGGGCAGCCATCACTTCCCCCCCCCCCCCAGACAGGGTTTCTCTGTGTAGCCCTGGCTGTCCTGGAACTCACTCTGTAGACCAGGCTGGCCTGGAACTCAGAAATCCGCCTGCTTCTGCCGCCCAAGTACTGGGATTACAGGCGTGCTCCACCACACCTGGCTCACCATGACTTCTTTAGCCATAGAAGTCTACCTAGAGTGGGCAGCTGTGCCCACTGCCGGCCATGTTTCAGTCTTGATTCGTGGCTTAGGCTAAGACACTAAGAAACTTGGGGGACTTCCTTCTGGAGTAGTCCTTGGTGGGAGCCCCCCAGGGTGTGTCCCTCATACTTTTCTTCTCAGGCCTGCCATTTGGTTTTGTAGGCATGGCTGCCACACTGTCATTGCCAGCAGGAGTCTGCCGAGAGTGTCCACGGTGAGAAGGCTGTGGGGAAGTGTCCTGAGATCCAAGAACAAAATCTGTGTCTTCTTGCACAGAGGAACTCATTGGAAGTGGACCCTCAGGGATCCCCTTGATCTTTTTAGAAGTTTGGTTATTAGGTCCCAGTTTTAGAAGTCATCTGGTTCCAGAATGGTCCAGTAGGATCATCAATGTTAAAGGCCATCATTCCAGCCATCTAGGTCCAAGGGGAATGGCCTGGAGGGTAGGCAGAAGGTGGGGGTCTGGGACAGGTGACAGGTTATAGAGAATGCAGGATGTCTTACCAACATCCACCAGGGGTTTGGCTCCAGGAGGTAGCTATTTTCAAGCTAAGTCTCCCTGGCAGGTACCCCGACAAACTTGGGGTCCTAATGTAACGTAGATGAGTCATTCCCATGAAGTTCTTAAGGGTGTGCTACTCCAGGCTGAGGCTTCTTCTCTGGGCTGAGACTGCTATTCCAACTCTGCTGTCTAGGCTGCTAAGAAGTTGGTTGCTGCCACAGGAAAGCGGTGCCTCCCTCTGTCTATGGATGTCCGAGTTCCCCCAGCTGTCATGGCTGCTGTGGACCAAGCGCTGAAAGAATTTGGCAAGATCGACATCCTAATTAACTGTGAGTCTGGATTAGTGAGGCTGGAGCCTTCTGATAAGTTGCAAGTGCTGTCCGGAAGCTCCAGAACTCTGTTCCAAGAGCCTGGGTGTTTGTCTTGGCTCACAACAGCTATGACCTTTCACTTTGCCAGCGGCACCATCTAGAGTACAGGTGCTGCTGGACTCTCGTCACTCTTTCCAAGTCATGGGTCAGCCAACTCTAAGCTACCCTGGATGCCCTCCGATCATGACTAAGTCACATACAGGGTGTTTTCGTCTACTGAGATTTTTACCTTTTTTTTTTAAGGTGGGGGAGGGGCGGCCGGTGGTGGTGGTGGTGGTGGTGGTGGTGGTGGTGGTGGTGGTGGTGGTGGTGGTGGTGGTGGTGGTGGTGGTGGTGGCACACGCCTGTAATCCCAGCACTCTGGGAGGCAGAGGCAGGCAGATTTCTGAGTTTGAGGCCAGCCTGGTCTACAGAGTGAGTTCCAGGACAGCCAGGGCTATACAGAGAAATCCAGTCTGGAAAAAAACAAAAAACAAACAAACAAACAAATCCAAAAAACAAAAAACAAACAAACAAACCGAAAGCGGGGAGGGGGGGAAGGGGATGGAGGGGAGGGGCTGGGAGCTGGAGAGAGTCAGTGATTAAGAACACCAGCTGCACCAGGCAGTGGTGGCGCACGCCTGAAATCCCAGCACTCTGGGAGGCAGAGGCAGGCGGATTTCTGAGTTCGAGGCCAGCCTGGACTACAGAGTGAGTTTCAGGACACCCAGGGCTATACAGAGAAACCCTGTCTTGAAAAAAACCAAAAAATCCAAAAATCCAAAAAGAACACCGGCTGATCTTTCACAGGAACCGCGTTCAATTCCTAGCACTCACGTGGCAGCTCACAACTGTCTTAATAGCCAAGATCTAACATCATCACATAGATAAAAATAAATACATTAAAAATTTAAAAAGTGAGCTGTCCTGGCAGTGGTGGCACACGCCTCTAATCCCAGCACTCAGGAGGCAGAGACAGGTGGATCTGTGTGTTCAAGGCCAGCCTGGTCTACAAGTGAGTTCCAGGACAGCCAGAGCTATACAAACCATGTCTTGAAAAACAGATAAACCAAAAAACAGCAGTAACAACAAAAACGTGAACTGGGGAGATGACTCAGCAGCTTAGAGCTGAGTCATATCCCTGGAACCCACGTGGTAGAAAGCATGAATCTGCTACCACAGGTTGTCCTTTGACTGCCACACATACACCGTGACACATGGACACCCACACACATCGTACATGTATTTATACAAACTAAATTCATGTTAAAATAAAAGTATGGGCTGACTCATACATGCCATTAATCTAAGCACTCAGGAGGCAGAGGCAGGAGGATCTCTTAGTATGAGGCCAGCCTGGTCTACAAAGTAAGTTCCAAGACAGCCAGAGTTACATAAAGAGATCCTGTCTCTAAATAAATAAATAAACAAATAAAGCAATGTAATAGATTTAGGAATGGAGCTCGGCAGGCAGAAAGCCCTGGTTACTAGCATTAGCCCAGGAAAAAAAGTTGATTTCATAGCCTTACAGAAAAAATAAGTAGATAAAAATAAGTCTATATGATTAGACTTCACTGTATCTTCACTGTATCTGCTATTACTCAAATGTTACATGCCAAATAATTGATATTATTATCACATATCAAGGTTCAATCTTATGGCTTCCATAGGCACCAGACGTTCACATGGTACACAGGCAGGCAAATACCCTTAACACAAAATAAAGAGAACTAGATACATATATATTTTAAGAAGTACTCAAAAATTAAAAATGTCAACATCTTGTATGTTAGCTTCCTTGGAATTATCAAGTGCCACAAACTTGGTGGCTTAAAAGACGAGACGCAGTTCCTCGATCCTAGAGGCCATTACAAGCTAAAATCAGGGTGTCGTCAGAGCTCTCTGTGGCAGTATCTCAGCTTTCAGACTTGTAGCAGTTCTTAGTGCCTCTTAGCTTGTGGCTTTGTCGCCCCAATTTCTGGCTTCATCTTCCTGTGACTTTTTTTGTGTCTTGTATCTTTTTTTTCCTAAGATTTATTTTATTTCATGTATATGAGTACACTGTAGCTGTCTTCAGACACACCAGAAGAGGGCATTGGATCCCATTACAGATGATTGTGAGCTACCATGTGGTTGCTGGGAATTGAACTCAGGACCTCTGGAAGATCAGTCAGTGCTCTTAGCCGCTGAGCCATCTCCTCAGCTCATGTCTTTGTATCTTTACATATTCTCTTTCTATCCTGATGATTGAACCCACAATGTTGTACATGCTAGGCAAGTGTTCTACTCCTAGTCAACACCCCAGTTCCTCTTACCTCTTCTTAGAGAAAGAAATCAGTTAGTGCTAACCCTAATTCAGCATGATCTCAACTTGATAATAAATATTCTATTTCCTGTTTTTGTGGGGTGTTTGTTTGTTTTTTGTTTTTGTTTTTGTTTTTTCAGATAGGGATTCTCTGGGTAGCCCTGGATGTTCTGGAACTCACTTGGTAAACTAGGCTGACCTTGATATCCAATCTGCCTGTCTCTGCTTCCTGGGAAAATGTGTGCCACCACACCTGGCTAAAGGCTCTATAGTCAAATAAGGTCACATTCACAAAAGAAAGCAACAACAAAAAACCACCAAAACCGAACAAACCAACAAATCTTTGGTCTGTTATCTATCTATCTATCTATCTATCTATCTATCTATCTATTATCTATCTCCCTATTTTTGTGAGATAGAATTTCCTATAGCCCAGGCTAGGGTTGAGAATGATGTTGAACTTCTGATATTTTTGTCTCTGTCCCCCCAAGTGCTGCCTTCAGACTTGGTCTTAGGACTCCACTTCTTGGCATATACTCTTCCATTCTGTGTCTGTTGCCAGAGAAATCCTTTGAGTGTGTGGTGTCCCATCTCGTCTAGCTTAGATGAGGGTCTCCATACTCTCGCTGCCCTCAGAGCATCAGGCTCCTTTCTACACTCTTGACAGGGCTTAGCCCATTAGCACCCTGTCTTCTCAGAGCCACAGGCCACCAGCTTTCCCCTTCTATTCTCTAGGTGCAGCTGGAAACTTCCTATGCCCTGCCAGTGCATTGTCTTTCAACGCCTTTAAGACTGTGGTGGACATTGACACCATTGGTACCTTCAATGTGTCTCGTGTGCTTTACGAGAAGTTCTTCCGGGTGGGTATCCTCCTGGCAGAAGCCTTTCTTCCTGTTGGCTGCCTGCTAATCACCATCCCTTATGTTTCAGGACCACGGAGGAGTGATTGTGAACATTACTGCCACATTGAGTATTCGGGGGCAGGTGCTGCAGCTTCATGCGGGTGCAGCCAAAGCTGCAGTGGGTATGTATGTGTGCTCCCGTGGACTGCCTGCCTGCACTCTCTCTGGAGCCTGATAATCTCCCCATGACTTGATCCTAGCTGTGGACACTGCAGAGCTCACACTGACACTTGGGCTACCCTAGAGTAAACGGCCTCACAATTTCTCCTCCCATACGCATTTCTCTCGTGCAGATGCTATGACAAGACACTTGGCTGTGGAGTGGGGTCCCCAGAATATCCGTGTCAACAGCCTGGCTCCTGGTGGCATCAGTGGCACTGAGGGGATACGGCGATTAGGTAAGTTTCTCTGGGAGTTTGGGATACCCATCAAAGAATTGTTGCAGGACTTAAAAATTCTGTCTTGCTGGATGTTGGTGGCATGGGCCTTTCATCCCAGCACTTGAGAGGCAGAGGCAGACAGATCACTGAGTTCGAGGCCAGCCTGGTCTACAGAGTGAGTTTCAGGACAGACAGGACTATACAGAGAAACCCTGTCTCAAAAGCAAATACAACAAGGACAACACCAACACCAACAGAAATCGTATCCAAGTCAAGAAGTTATCTAAAGCTGGGCGTGGTGGCGTACGCCTGTAATCCCGGCACTTGGGAGGCAGAGGCAGGTGGATTTCTGAGTTCGAGGCCAGCCTGGTCTACAGAGTGAGTTCCAGGACAGCCAGGGCTACACAGAGAAACCCTGTCTCGAAAAACAAAAACAAAAACAAACAAACAAAAAAGAAGTTATCTAAATGTTTAACCTTCTGCCCTGTCTAACTTGGTCTATTCTGAGGGTCTCCAGTGTCCAAAGGGCATCAGTTTCCCCATGTGGGTTCTGCTGTTGGCCTTGGTAGAGCAACCACTGTTTCCAGATCTGGGTCAAGGAGAGAGCTAACTGGAGAGCTCGCGGCAGGCAGGCACTTTGGTGTAGGGGCTTACTGGAGTCTGACTTCCTATTTCTTTCCAGGAGGCCCCATGGCCAGTTTGAAATTAAAGAATCTTTCAAGTCCTATTCCAAGACTCGGAACCAAGACGGAGATTGCCCATAGCGTGCTGTACCTGGCCAGCCCTCTGGCTTCCTATGTCTCGGGGATCGTGCTGGTGGTTGATGGTGGCAGCTGGATGACATTCCCGAATGACATCAAGCGACTGCTAGAGTTCGAATCCTCCTCTGCTAAGCTGTAGGTAAGGTGTTGTTCCCACCTCTTGGAGTCCCCATGTTCTTGAATGCCCCATCCTTTATTCTACTAAGTGCGGCTATAAACTCCCAGTCATGTTTTCATAGGAGCGTCCCTGCCTCCATCCTGGCACAGAGGGGGCGTTGTGCCAGGTGGACAGACACAGTCTCAAAGAATGTGAAGAAAGTGGGTTCCCGACACGGGGTTTTCCCCAGGGACCTTATTCTCATCCCTATTGAAGGAATACAGCCTTGAATTTGCAACTTTCCTATTTTAGCCTCTGGAATGTGAGATTACAGGAGTATATGCTGGGATACAACTTTTTCTTTTCTTCTCTTCTCTCTATCTCTTTCTTTCTTCTTCTTCCTCTACTTTCTTTTTCTTTCTCCTTATAAGTTCATCAGAGGGCAAAGTTTATTCAGTGTTGATTAATGATTAATTTTTTTCAAAGATTTATTTATTTTTTTGTATGTAAGTACATGGTAGCTGTCTTCAGACACACCGGAAGAGAGCATCAGATCCCATTAGAGATGGTTGTGAGCCACCATGTGGTTGCTGGGAATTGAACTCAGAACCTCTGGAAGTCAGTGCTCTTAACTACTGAGCCATCTCTCCAGCCCCCAATTATTATTATTATTATTATTATTATTAATTAATTATTATTGGTTTTTTGAGACAGGGTTTCTCTGTATAGCCCTGGCTGTCTGGGAACTCACTCTGTAGACCAGGCTAGCCTCGAACTCAGAAATCCTGAGCTGGGATTAAAGGCAAGTGCCACCACTGCCCAGCAATTTTTTATTAATGAATTAATTTACTTTACATCCTGATTGAAGCTTCCTCTCCCTCCTCCCCTCCCCCTCGGGAGTCCTCCCACGGATATGCACCCTCATTTTTTTTTTAAAGATAGGATCTCATGCACACTATGTAGCTAAAGATAATTTTATGAAAGAGCCACCCTGCTAATTTTTGCAGTGTTTGAAGATCACATCCAAGGCTTCAAGCATGTTAAACCAGCAGACTCACCTGCACGCCGTCCTCCACCCCAGGATACATAAACATTGTACTCACGACAGTTGTATCGTGGAGGCAGGGTTTTTTGTTTTTGTTTTGTTTTTGCCATTGTTGTTTTGGATTGGATATTTTCTTTATTTACATTTCAAATGTTTTCCCCTTTCCAGGTCTCCCTTCAGAAGGAGGCAGTGTTCTTCATGGGGAATGCGTCCTGCCTCACATAATCCTATAGTCATACAGGAAATGTTGAATCTGATTTGGAAATCCGAGCCCACTTGCCCTTCCTCTGGGATCGAGCTCTTTCCAAGCTCTGCCTCTTCTTTGCCCACATGCTGAGTAGGAATAGCCGGATCATGAGCCTCGCCTGATACTTGCTTACAGTATCTGAGGAGTTCCTATGATTTTACCAGAAAAAAAATGCATTTTCTTATAAAAATCATCTTTTTTACTATAAAAATAGCTATGAGTTGAAATGTGTAAAAGTTTCTAGAGAGGAATTTAAAACATTGACTGATTCTATCACTGAAATAGTGGTTGTGCTTCCTGCCTTTTTTCCGTGTCTCTTTAGCTTGGTTGCTTCTCATGCGCTCTTCCCACCTACTGAACCCAGTCCTCCCCTCTCATGCCCTTCTCCCACAAACTGAGTGAGGTCCTCCTCCCTCATGCCCTCCTCCCATCAACTGAGTGAGGTCCTCCTCCCTCATGCCCTCCTCCCATCAACTAAATGAAGTCCTTCAGCTGGGTGGTGGTAGCGCATGCCTGTAATCCCAGCACTCTGGGAGGCAGAGGCAGGTGGATTTCTGAGTTCCAGGCCAGCCTGGTCCACAGAGTGAGTTCCAGGACAGCCAGAGCTACACAGAGAAACCCTGTCCTGTCTCAAAAACACCAAATCCAAAAAAACCAACAAAAACAAAACCAACAAAAAAATTCCAAAAACCAAAAAAAAAAAAAAAAAAAAGAAGTCCTCCTCCCTCATGCCTTCCTCCCACCAACTGAGTGAAGTCCGCCTCCCTCATGGTGTCCTCTCACCGACAGAGACTAGTGCCCCCCCATTCCTATATCACGCCCCCCAACACACACCCCAGCAACACAGCTTCCTGACTTTTTTTTTTAATTTGGTTTTTTTGTTTTTTGTTTTTTGTTTTTTTTTTTTTTGAGACAGGGTTTCTCTGTGTAGCCCTGGCTGTCCTGGAACTCACTCTGTAGACCAGGCTGGCCTTGAACTCAGAAATTCACCTGCCTCTGCCTCCCAGAGTGCTGGGATTGCAGGCGTGTGCCACCACTGCTCAGCCCCTTTTATTTTTTGGATTTGGCTTTTTTCCCAGACAGAGGTTCTGGCTAGCTTCCTGACTTCTTACCAATGGGCTCCAGATCAGAGGGAGGTGTGGCACTGTGGCCACCCTGGTGGAAGTGAGCATCTCCTATTTCAACACTGTAGTCACCTGTCTTCTTCGAATCCTCAGCATAACCGCAAACCCCCAGCATGCTCTGCTGTTCTCAGAGTTTTCCTCCAGGCCCCTTTGGCAGACACAGTATTTCGAGTTTAGCTGTTGAGCCGGCCCACAGCCCACAGAGCCCACAATTTCAGCACTCAGTGTGTGAAGTACAAGCAGCCCGCTGCCCCATCCACCGATGTTACCTGCCGGCTACAGGATGTGGCCACCATGCTGATGGTCACAGAGCGTTTGGTGTGCAGCATTGTCTAGCAACCCTGAATAGTCCAGATGAGGCTTCTTTCTGTGGGGTCCTGACAAGAGGGTGGTTTCCCGGGGAGGCTGCATCTACTGTTTTAAGACTTGGGTGCCGGACGGTGGTGGCGCACGCCTGTAATCCCAGCACTCTGGGATGCAGAGGCAGGCAGATTTCTGAGTTCCAGGCCAGCCTGGTCTACAGAATGAGTTCCAGGATAGCCAGGGCTATACAGAGAAACGCTGTCTCGAGAAAACCAAATCCAAAAAAAAAAAAAAAAGACTTGGGTGTGTGAAAGATTCAAGAGTACCTCTGCGCAGGAAGAACGGGCGCAGCCTTGGGCAAGCCTTCTTTGAGCAACGCACTCCTAGAGAAGCCAAAGTCAAGTATGGCTTGGGGCAGGTACCATGCTTACTTCCCAGTCACTCAAACAGCTGACCTCCAGCCTCCATAAAAGCCGTTGTGCAGGCTTCCAGCTGGGCCTCCAGTTGCTGCCTCTCTCCCTGCAAAATACAGTTTGCATTCGTCAGTTTTCTTTGCTTTTAGGTGGCATGCACTTCACATACAAGCCCACACCCTGGAAGGAGGCAAAGGATTCAGGGAAATGGTTGGTCAGCCTAGGGGCTACCTACAGAGAGGACTTTGCATTTTGTGCTTGGTTCCACCTGCTGTTAACAACTCCTGAAGGCCAGAATTTAATTCGGTTCTATGAAGTCCACCAAGGCAGGATGTTGGGTGCAGGGTGTGGCGTCCACATGATCCTGTTGCTGAAACCACCAGACTCTGAGCCAGTGTGTGGTAGTTCACATTTGTACTCTCAGCACTAGAGAGGCAGAGTGAGGCAGGAGGGCTGTGGTGAGTTCAAGGCTAACCTTGATTAGAGCCAGTGAGGTGGCACAGTTGGCAAAGAACTTTCCAGGCATGGCTTGTGATCTTTATAAACCATACTTCTCTCTCTCTCTCTCTCTCTTTCACACACACACACACACACACAGTAACTTAAATATTTTTTTAAAGATTTATTTATTTATTATATGTAAGTACACTGTAGCTGCTTTTCAGACATATCAGAAGAGGGCATCAGATCTTGTTACGGATGGTTGTGAGCCACCATGTGGTTGCTGGGATCTGAACTCAGGACCTCCCGGAGAGCAGTCAGTGCTCTTAACCGCTGAGCCATCTCTCCAGCCCTAAATATTTTAAAATTTAAAAACTGTGGGTCTGTGTGTGTTGGCATTGTAAAGACAGCTATCATGAGTGCTGGAGATTGGATTCAGGTCCTCTGCAGCTGGGCCACCTCCCTAGCCCTATATGCAGCCCTAGCTGGCCTAGAACTTACAGAGATCTGTCTCCGTGTGTGTTTTCATACCTATCTAAATAGGAAACTGGGTAAAGGCTCTGTCCGGCAACCCCACAACTTCAAAAGAAGGTGCTTTAAAGCCAGACCATTTTCTATACCCAGAGTAAAATCAGTGTCACAGCCTGTGTGTAGAGGTCCATTTGGCTAAGAGAAACTAATAGCACTTGGGGTCTTCTAAGTCACAGGCATCCTTACCAAGATCATTTTCCTATTGTCAAGGCTGGGAAGTCAGACTGGGTGAGAAGGGCCAGGTATCTATAGCCAGGAGGATAGTGGTATTAGCTCCGGCATACACCATCTGGTTCCTGGACCTGGCTATATCACTTGGTGGAAATATTTTACAACTTAGTAATGGTTAAAGAACTACATTATCTCCATTCATAGCAACAATCTCTGAAATCCCTGTAACAACATCATGGTGTGCACCTGTAAAGGCCAGCGCTTAGGAAATTGAATTGAACTAGGAGGACCATATGATTAAAGCCAGCTTGGGCTTCATACTGAGATGAATCAACAACACAACTGTCTTAAAGAGAAAAATAAAATGCCAGGAGCATTTTATTTTTTATTTTGTGGTACTAGGATTGAACCTTACACATGCTAGGCAAACACACTACTGCTTAGCTCATTTCCAACCTTTTGTTTTGGCTTTTTGGATTTGTTTTTTTTCCCCCCGAGACAGGGTTTCTCTGTGTAGCCCTGGCTATCCTGGAACTCACTCTGTAGACCAGGGTGGCCTCAAACTCAGAAATCCGCCTGCCTCTGCCTCCCAGAGTGCTGGGATTACAGGTGTGTGCCACCACCACCCAGCTCCTTTTTCTTTCAATTTTGTCATATATATGAATATGTATGTGTGTGTGTATACATATATATGTATGTATATATGTCACACACATATGAGTGTTTGCCTGCATGTATGAATGTGTATTATATGCATGCCTGATATCCATGGAGGCCAGAAGAGGATACTGGATTAGATTCCCTGGGACTGGAGTTACAGATGGTTGTCACCATGTAGGTGCTGGGCACCAAATCTATGTCCTTTGCAAGAGCAGAAGGTGGTGCATTTAACTACTGAGCCATCTCTCCAAGGCCTCCTAAGACTCTTTTTTACTTTTATTTTGAGGTAGGGTCTCACTAAATGGTCTAGACGGACCTTGAATTGTAATTCTCTTACCTCAGCCTCAGTTGGATTTCTAGGCTTTTGGGCCTAGGCCTGGCTGCCAGAAGCATTTAAAATATTGCACAGAGTTAAATCTGTTCCTGAAATGTTCCTGAAGACACGGTGGTTTGCAGCTTTCGGTCTTTCTTCTGTTTTATGTGTAGTTTTCTGCCTCATTTGCGTGTGGTGTTGGGGAGGTGAACCCCGAGGCCGGCATATGCTGGACAAGTGCTGTGCCACCAAGCCACACCCCAGCCTCAGAGGAGGAGAGTTAAGCTTCTCCACACACAGCAGAGGCCCAGGTCGAGCATCCCGGAGGGGTAGATATCCACGTCAACAGACAGTTTCAGAGAACGTCCTGAGCCAGTTCACATAAGGCATTACCCTCCCTGGGTGGGCGTGAAGTGCAGGCAAAGCACTTGCCCACTGTCCATAAGACCTTGAGTGACCCCCAGGACAAGACAGTTACAGAGCCTTTCCTTTTTGACAATGTTTGTTTGTTTGAGAAGAAGTTTTGCAGGGTTGGGGATTAGCTCAGTGGTAAAGTGCTTGCCTAGCAAGAACAAGGCTCTGGGTTCGGTTCTCAGCTCTGGATAGAGGGAGGAGAAGGAGAAGGGGGAGGGGGAGGGAAAGTGAAGGGGGAGGAGGGGGGAAGGGGCCTTGCAATGTAGCCCAGGCCTTGAGCTCATGATTCTTTTTTCTCAGCCTTCTATGTCCCAAGCTTATATTTTGCTACTATGTATGATCTAGATCCACAATTAATAAGTTCATGTGTGTTTTTTTTTTTGAAGATTTATTTATTTTGCATATGTGAGTACACTGTAGCTATCTTCAGACACACCAGAAGAGGGCATCAGGTCCCATTAAGGATGGTTGTGAGCCACCATGTGGTTGCTGGGAATTGAACTCATGACCTCTGGAAGAGCAGTTGGTGCTCTTAACTGCTTGCTGAGCCATCTCTCCAGTCCAGTTCATGTGTTTTGTTTTGGTTTGGTTTTTTTTTTGTTTTTTGGATTTGGTTTTTTCCGAGACAGGGTTTCTCTGTATAGCCCTGGCTGTCCTGGAACTCACTCTGTAGACCAGGCTGGCCTTGAACTCAGAAATCCACCTGCCTCTGCTTCCCAGAGTGCTGGGATTACAGGCGTGTGCCACCACTGCCCGGCTATGTGTTTTTAAGTATATTTATTTCATATGAATGTGGTTTCATGTACATGTATTTATGTGTGTCTTGTGTCCATGGAGGTCAGAAGAGTGTGTCAGCTCCCCTGGAACTGGAATTACGGTGTTTGTAAGTCACTGTGTGGGTGCTTGCCAGGGTGCTCTGCAAAAACAAGAGTAGTTTTTGAGATTAGGTTTTCACACTGTAGCCAGGATGTCATGGAACTCACTGTGTAGCTCAGGCTGGCCTCAAACACAAACTGAACCCGCTGCCTTAGTGTCCCAGGTTCTGGAATTATGGGTTTGTACCACCACACCCAATTTAGTTGCAGTTTTTTTTAAAAGATTTATTTATTTCATGTATGTGAGTACACTGTCGCTCTCTTCAGCCACACCAAAAGGGGAATCCTATTACAGATGGCTATGAGCCATCTTGTGGCTGCTGGGAATTGAATTCAGGACCTGTTAAAGAGCAGTCAGTGCTCTTAACCACTGAACCATCTCTCAGGCCCCCAGATGCAGATTTTTATCTTATTTTTTTTGCTTTTTTGGATTTTTTTTTTTTTGAGACAAGGTTTCTCTGTATAGCCCTGAATGTCCTGGAACTCACTCTGCAGACCTGGCTGGCCTCGAACTCAGAAATCTGCCTGCCTCTGCCTCCCAAGTGCTGGGATTACAGGCGTGTGCCACCACTGCCTGGCTTAGATGCAGATTTTTAAAATACTCTTTTAGATGCACTTATTTTATGTGTATGACCCCCTTGCCCGCATGTGTGTCTATATGCATATGTGTATGCCTGGTGTCAGAAGAGAGTTTCAGAACCCCTGGAACCGGAACCACCATATGGGTGATGGGACTTGAACCCAGGTCCTCCGCAAGAGCAACAAGTGCTGAACCATTCCTCCAGCTCCTTAGATACAGATTTCTTTAAAATTTATTTTTATTTATGTATTACGTGTATGTATCTGTGAATGTATGCCATGCATGTGAAGTGTACCCTTGGACAACAGATGAGGGCATCAGAACACCTGGAGTTGGTGTTCCTAACCCACTGTGGATGCTAAGAGTTGAACTCAGCTCCTTTGGGAGAATTGAAAGTATTGAGCCATCTCTGTAGTCTTATTTATTTATTTATTTTATTTAAAAATATATGTATGTGTGAATGTGTTAGTGTAGAAGATGCCCCCAGAGTCCAGAAGAGGGCATCTTTGAGATCCCCCTGGAGCTGGAGTTATAATCTGTTTCTGAGTCTCATGACAAGAGTCCTAAAAATTGAAATCCATTCCTCTCCAGAAGAAGGTATAGCTTTAATCACTGAGTCATTCCTCCAGCCCCACAGACACAGAGTTTTAAAAGGATTAGTCCATTATGATGGCACAGGCCTGTAATCCCAGCACTCGGGAGACTAAAGCAGGATGCCTAAGAGTTTAAGGGTGGTCTAGACTACAGTGAGACCCAGCCTTAAAAAACAACCAACCAACCACCCAACCAACTAAACAACAACAACAACAACAACAAAATAACATGCCCCCAAAACCCATACCAAACCAAAACTCCCCAGCAACAATACAATTCCAGGCTTAGTGGTATACACTTGTAATCCTAGCAGAAATGCCACAAGTTCAAGGCCAGCTTGGCCACAGCTTGACTATCAGCTTGAGATACATAGCAAAAGCCTATCTTAAAATCAGCAAAGTGGGGCTAGAGATGGCTCAGTGGTTAAGAGCACTGAATGCTCTTCCAGAGGTCCTGGATTCACTTCCCAGCAACCACACGGTGGTTAATGTCCTTCAGTAACGGGATCTGATGCCCTCTTCTGGTGTGCCTGAAGGAAGCCACATAAAATACATAAAATAAATAAATTTTCTTTTATTTTTTTGTTATTTCGAGACAGGGTTTCTCTGTATAGCCCTGGCTGTCCTGGAACTCCTGGCTTCGAATTCAGAAATCTGCCTGCCTCTGCCTCCCAAGTGCTGGGATTAAAGGTGTGCGCCACCACCACCCGGCTCCCTTTAATCTCTAAGGGCAGAGGCAGGCAGATCTCTGTGAGATCTTGAGGCCAGCCTGGTCTACAAAGTGAATTCTAGGACACTGTGGTGGTTAGAATATGCTTGACCCAGAGAGATGTGGCCTTGTTGGAAGAAGTGTGTCACTGTGGGGGTGGGCTTTGAGACTCTCCTCCTAGCTGCCTAGAAGTCAGTCTTCTCCTGACTGCCTTTGGATCAAGATGTACAACTCTTGGTTCTTTCCCCAGCACCATGTCTGCCTGCACACTGCTGTGCTTCCTGTCATTGTCTCAGTGGACTGAACCTCTGAACCTCTAAAGCCAGTCCTATTAAATGTCCCTTATAAAAATTGCCTTGGTCATGGTGTCTCTTCTCAGCAATGGAAATCCTAAGACATAAGGCCAGGAGGACTGTTACACAGAGAAACGCCGTCTCAAAAAAAACCACACATTCTCCCCTCCCCCCAAAAAAAACAAAAAACCAAAAACAAACAAACAAACAAACAAACAAAAAAACCAAAAAAACCCCCAAAAAACAAAACAAAACAAAAAAAAACCAAAGTGCCTTGGTTGTCCGTGTTAGATGAACGAACAAACAGCTGTATTTATTCACCCAGGCCTTGGTTCGAGCCCTACAGGTGATTTCTACCATGTCATTGTTTTCCATAGGTTACAAATGAAGGTCTGGGTATGTTTATCTTTGCCTATCCACAACACAAAAACCTTAAAATTGCCCAAAATAAACAGTGCTTATGTGAAGGGGGTTCCTTTCCACTGATTTCTGTTGCCTTGGTAACTTGGAGAAGCCCAGATGTGGCTTACACATACTACAAGATCTGGCACCAAAATCCACTTGTCTGCCTAGGGGACTTTTCCGAGCACTGGACCCTCCTCTCTGTCTACCAGGGCGGGGCATAGGAAACAGGTTGAAGGGCCCTCTCAGTTTTATTTGCTTGTTGGTTTTTGCTTTTAAGCACTCATTATTTATTTGCATGTATATGTGTGGGCACACGTGTCATGATGCCCACGTGGAGATCAGAGGACAACGTTAGAGACTTGGTTTTCTCCTTCTATCAAGTAGG
This sequence comes from Apodemus sylvaticus, assembly GCF_947179515.1. Classification (NCBI taxonomy): domain Eukaryota; kingdom Metazoa; phylum Chordata; class Mammalia; order Rodentia; family Muridae; genus Apodemus; species Apodemus sylvaticus. Next base: position 94,948,618 of record NC_067481.1, read on the forward strand.
TGCTGGGGATTGACTTCAGATGACAGGTTTGGTGGTCTTTACCTGCTGAGCCATCTTGCTGGCCCATATTACTGTGTGTCTACAGAGTGCGGGAACAGGAGCACATATATGTGTGGAGGTCAGAGGACAACTACATGTCGTTAGTCCTCTTCTTCCTTTTTGTGGGTTTCAGGAAGCAAACTCTGGTTGTGAGGCTGGCAATGTCTATGCACTGAGCTGTCTGTCTCAATGGCCCCTGAAGATGACCACTTTCTCCTCAACATTTTTTTTTTTTTGAGTTTTTTAATTTACTGTCTAAAAACAAGTTGCCTAGCCGGGCGGTGGTGGCGCACACCTGTGATCCCAGCACTCTGAGAGGCAGAAGCAGGCGCATTTCTGAGTTTGAGGCCAGCCTGGTCTACAGAGTGAGCTCCAGGACAGCCAGGGCTACACAGAGAAACCCTGTCTCGAAAATAAACAAACAAACAAAAAAACCCCCCAAAAATCAAAAAAAGGAAAAAAAAAACAACAAAAAAACCCCAAGTTGCCTGAATGTGTTTATGCACTGTGGGTACGCAGTGCCTGCGGAGTTCAGAAGAGAGCATCAGATCCCTTGGGAGTGCAGTTACAGTGAGCTGCCATGTGGGTGCTAGACATTGAACCCAGGTCATCTGTGAGAGCAGCCAGAAGTATTATTAGTTTTTGACATTGAAATGCATTTTTATGGGCTTAGAGAAGGCTCAGAGGTTATGAGCACTGACTGCAGTTCCAGAGGTCCTGAGTTCAATTCTTAGCAACCACATGATGGCTCACAACCAACTGTAATGGGATCTGATGCCCTCTTCTGGTGTGTCTGAAGACAGCTACAGTGTATTCACATAAAATAAAAAATAAATAAGTAAATCTTTAAAAAAACAGAAATGCATTTTTATTAATAAAGAAGGTTGAAATGAGCATACATATTTAAATACAAAATATATTTCTCAGCTTGACAATTGTCATGTTAAAACCGATTTGGTCATCTTATTCACGGGTGTATAGTTCACAGACTACTCCCCTGTATCTCCCATTTCTTCTTCTTCTTCCTCCTCCCCTCTCCTCTCTTCCTCCCTCCTCTCCCTCCCCTCTCCTCTCCCCTCCCTTTTCCCTATCCCTCTTCTTCTTTTCTCCTTCCTCCTCCTCCTCCTCCTCCTCCTCCCATTGCATAGCTTACCCCCCTCTTGTCTGTTAAGCGGATGACCATGAACACCTTGTCTCCATGCTGTCTGAAGCCTTACTCATCTGAAAACCTGTGGCTGGCTGCTTGTATCTACAGAAGAGCAGACGGGAGGGTCCTGCAGCCAATGCGCACTCTAGACACCAAGTGTTAGGAACCCAGAGTGTGTGAGCTGAGCCTCATTGCAAAGTGTTGATGTCTATGGTCATGGCTTTTTGTCTTCTGTGTCCATGTGGGCCATTCACTGAGTGGAGGAGAGACAAGCTGAAATGGTATTTTCTATAAAATTACATTAGCCATAACATTTTAAGGGCACTTCCTGTATCAGCTAACATGATGGCTGAAGCTATGTTTTAAGGTTAAATTACTGCACTTAAGAGATCTATAACATAAAAATGCTTTTAACCTGTAAGCCCTACTTGCTCAAGGACAGATGACTTCCTGGAATGCTAGAGGCTGTTGTTCACGTAAGATAACACCAAGACACACTTCTGTAAGCAAGCTTGGTTGCCCCAACTGCACAGGAGGTATGAAGGCAGGAAGTACCTAAGGATGTATGCTGGCCCCTGATTGGATGAAATAAAAATACCTAATTTTCAAATAATAGTTAACCAATATGATATATTATATAGCTGTATCATTAATCTTAATGAGGTCTAAATTAGCAGAGTATTCAATTAGCTAAATCAGTATCAGCACTCAAATATTATTTCCAAACAGCAGATATTTATATAAATGTTAACTATCTCAGTTTTTTTTGTTGTTTTTTTGTTTGTTTTTGTTTTTTGTTGTTGTTTTTTTGTGTTTTTTGTTTTGTTTTGTTTTTTGGATTTGGTTTTTTGGAGACAGGGTTTCTCTGTATAGCCCTGGCTGTCCTGGAACCCACTCTGTAGACCAGACTGGCCTCGAACTCAGAAATCTGCCTGCCTCTGCCTCCCAGAGTCCTGGGATTAAGGCATGCACCACCACTGCCTGGCTGCTATCTCAGTTTTTAAGTAGCAATACATTAAAATAGTATATATGACATATTAAAAGCATCAATGTGGGGCTGGAGAGATGGCTCAGCAGTTAAGAACTGACTGCTCTTCTGAAGGTCATGAGTTCAATTCCCAGCAACCACATGGTGGCTCACAACCATCTGTAATGAGATCTGATGCCCTCTTCTGGTGTGTCTGAAGAGAGCAACAGTAGACTCACATATATAAAATAAGTAAATCTTAAAAAAAAAAAAAGAAAGAAAGAAAGAAAAGAAAAGAAAAAAAAAGGAAGTAAGGATGTATGCTGGCCCCTTATTGGATGAAGGTGGAAAGCACTGTAGCCTCCTGGGTTTGGCTTTTATAAAACTTACTAATGTAATTCACCTCCATACTCTGGGAATCCCATATATGGACCTAGCCCAGTCCACCGTCTTGGCTAGTATTTAACAAAATCTTGATTTAAACCTGGCAGGAAAAGTGTAGTAGTTGTCTTATTCTCAGCCAGTGGGATTAGCCCTTCCCGCGTCATTCCATCCTTCTCCTCCGCTGCCGGCACAGAGTAAACCTGTTTTGCCATGGTGAAGCTCTCCAATGGATGGGTAGGTAGGCAGTGAGTAGCATTTTGCCCATCTCTGGTTCTGTGCCGAGATTTGGGGTGCCCAGCAATATCTTCTAGAACACTGAGCAAGTGAGCCTATGTCAGGACTTCCCAAGCTGGCCCAGCTGTCTGCTGGGCATGGCCTCTGAGGCACTGCCTTCAGGACACATCAAGCTTTTCCTTGGATGCAGGCAGATCTACTCTGGCCCCATAGATCTAAACAGAACCCTGGATCCTTGAGTACTACACAAACCAAGACTCAGGGAAGATGTATAACACAAGAGTTCCAGGTCTGGGGTGGAAGAGCTTGGCTCAGACGCCAGCCACACTACACTTGACAAGCTATGCTCTATCCCTTTTCCTAGTTCCTTTTGCATCCTTTTGTATGACGATGTGGATCTCATTTTGCCTTCTCTGTGCCAAGGAATCTTGGAAACCTAAAATGCATTTTTCAATGGCAGCCAAAGGAGGAATATTTGTTAAAAATATGAAGTTATTGAGCATCATGGTCTATAGCAGTAATCTCTCCACATAGGAGGCTAAGGTAAGAGTTGTCAATTTAAAGGCCAGCTTGAGCAGTAGAGCAAGAGATTAATAAAACAAAACCTAGGGGCTGGAGAGATGGCTCAGCAGTTAAGAGCACTGACTGACTGCTCTTCTGAAGGTCCTGAGTTCAAATCCCAGCAACCAGATGGCTCACAACCATCTCTAATGAGATCAGATGCCCTCTTCTGGTGTGCCTGAAGACAGCTACAGTGTACTCAATTATAATAATAAATACTTTTTTAGATCAAAGTGAGCAGGGACTGAGTGAGCAAGGTTGACCGGAGTGAGCAGAGGTTCTAAATTCAATTCCCACAACCACATGAAGGCTCACAACCTTCTGTACAGCTACAGTGCACTCATATACATAAAATAAATAAATAAATCTTTAAAAAAAACCCAAAACCTAGAAATATGTCTGAGTGTGGTGGTACATTCTTGTGATCCCAGAACTCTGAAGGAGAGAGTAGGTCAGATTTCAAGATCATTCCCAGCCAGGCAGCCAGTTCAAGGCCATGCTGGGCCACCTGAGGCCCTGCCTGTCAATGAATAAATTAATAAAATTGGCTTTGAAGTCAGATATGGTGGTATCTTTACTCCCAGACTGAGTTAAGAGGATTAGCATACATACATTTGAGGCCAGCCTGAGCTAAACACAGAGTACCATGCCAGTCAGGGCTACATAGCAAGACTCTGCCCCGAAAACCAAACAGAAAGAACCTCTTTAGAATTCGTCCATATGTAATTACATAGCATTCGGAGAATGAGAATAGAAACATTTTTTAACCAGGGACAGAAACTGATGGATGCTATGGAGAAGACATTCTGATTTATGGCTACAGCTCTCCTGCAGGCATGTCTCCCGCCCCAGGCTGTGTGTGTGTGTGGGGGGGGGGAAGGGTGTGGAGAGGAGGAGGAGAGGCGTGGTGGGTGGAGAATGTGGGGGCTGGAGATGCTCCATCTTCCCAGGGAGACAGGAGCAGGTGTGAGCAACTTCAGCATGAGATGTTAAAATAAGAAAATCAGCAAATCCTCAGGCTGAGTCAGGAGGAATTAAACTCTGCTTTACAAACTCACACTCTATTTTTACTCCAAGAAATGTACTTTGCCAAATTTGAAGGTGAGAAAAAAAAATCCTTCCCACTAAATAAAATATCAGTAAACATGGGAGGCTCTGTGCCCTTGAGTGCCGGAGGCCCCAGGGGTATGTGACATGGACCTAAAATTGACTTCTCACTTAACTTGGCTTGTCAAATACAAAATGTTAACCTAGCTTTCAAAAGGATAAATTTTAAAAAAGGCTATTTCAGGGTTGGAGAAAGGGCTCAGTGGTTAACAGCCTTGCTGCTTTTCCAGAGGACCTGAGTTTGGTTTCCAGCACCCATGTCAGGTGGCAGAATTGTATCTCCAGCTCCGGGGCATCTACACTCTTTTCTGGACTCCTGAGGTACCCATATGCATGAGGCATATATGCATACACACACATTAGCATGCACATACACACACAAACTTTCATCGAGGTGCTGTTTTTTGTTTTGTTTTTTTGAGACACGGTTTCTCTGTATCAACTTGGCTGTCCTGGAACTCACTCTGTAGATCAGGCTGGCCTCGAACTCAGAAATCCACTTGCCTCTGCCTCCCCAGTGCTGGGATTAAAGGCATGTGTCACCACTGCCTGGCTGAAGTGCTGTTTCTAAGAAAACACTGAACATAACTATGTACCAAAGAGACCTCAGAATAAAACAACATGTCTGCTTTTAGGGGAATAGTGGGAAGTCTAATCAAAGAAATGAAGGATCAGCTCACTCCATAATATCTAGCTCGTCTTTATGTCTACAACCTGCATCACTGTCACTGCTCTGAAAGTCACAGCTGTCCAACAGATAACCATTCTTCCTGCTGCAGCAGAAGGGCAAACTTTTGAGACCAGTTTATCTGCAAGATCCTACACATAAACGACTGGACCCGGCTTTGGGAACACTGTTAAGTAATGCAGCATGGCGCTGAGGACACGCCACTCTGGCTGTGCTGTTTTGTCTTTGCCTGCTGTCTCCCCAGCATTGTGGACGAGCCTGGGGAGCTCAGCAGCTCCTGTGCACCTGTGTGGTGTCACACATTCAGCTTTTCTATCGTCTTCCCTGGTGGCAAAACACACCTACAACTTCTGTCCCGCATCTATTGAAGGGCTGGTTCGGTATCTTCCATGGAGCGCTCAACCCTGCCCGCAGGCCCACTCAGGGCCAGGCCCGTGGGAGATTAGCACTGAGAGGCGGGGCCTTGCCACACAGCCTTCCCGTGGTGTAGCTCAGAGAGGCAGTGATGGTGAGAGGGCGGTGGTGTGTGGCGGACGCCCACAGAGGGCTTGTTTGTTTGTTTTATGTCTTCTCTCTCTCTCTCTCTCTCTCTCTCTCTCTCTCTCTCTCTCTCTCTCTCTCTCTCTGTGTGTGTGTGTGTTTGTGTCTAAACATGCATATCTGTCATGGGGTGTGTGTAGGTCAGAGAATAACTTGCAGGTATAAGTTCTCTTTTTCCATTCTGTGGGTTATGGAGATTCATCATAGTGTCAGGCTTGGTGATAAGTGCTTTTTTTTGTTTTTTTGTTTTTGTTTTTTTTTCCGAGACAGGGTTTCTCTGTGTAGCCCTTGGCTGTCCTGGAACTCACTCTGTAGACCAGGCTGGCCTCGAACTCAGAAATCCTCCTGCCTCTGCCTCCCAAGTGCTGGGATTAAAGGCATGCACCACCACAGCCTGGCTCGATAAGTGTTCTTAATGCCTGAGCAGTCACACCCTCCCCCAAGAAGAAAGGCATTAAAAAAAAAACCACGTAGGTGAGTTTTCTCAGTGTAGGCATACATGAAAGAGAAAAACTACATGGTCAACGACTGTTAACTTTTTTATTGCTGTGATAAAACATCATGACCAATGCAACGTATAAAAGGAAGTATTTAATTTGAGGCTCACAGGTTCTGAGGGTTAGATCCCATAACCACCATGGTGGGGAGTACAGCAGCAGGCAAGGCAGGCTGGCAGGTAGGCTTGGCACTGGAACAGTAGTGAGAACTATATCTCCAGACACCACACTGGCGTAGGGAGACACGCCCCACAAGGCCACACCCTCTAGTCCTGCCCAAACAGTTCCATCAATTAAGGACCAAGTATTCATTTCTTTTTTCCCCCCAAAATTTCATAAATATTTATTGTATTTTGTCCTTTTTAAAATTAATTTCTATATTCTTTTTTTCATTCCAAATGCTTTCCCCTTTCCCGGTTCCCCTCTCCCCATAAGTCCCATAAGCCCTCTTCCCTCCGCCCGTTCCCCAATCAACCCCTTCCCAGTTCACTGTCCCGGTAATCCCCTACATTGCTGCATCAAGCCTTTCCAGGACCAGGGCCCTCTCCTTTCTTCTTCTTGGAATGATTTGATATGTGAATTGTGTCTTAGAATACCCAAGGATTCAGACACGTGAGCCTGCGGAGGCCCATCCTCACTCAAAGCACACCACAAGATCCTGGCAGTTACTTTTCTCATTGCTGTGAGAAAATCCCCAGTCCTCAGGAAGCAGAGGCAGGCGGATCTCGGAGCTCAAGGCCATCCTGCTCAACAGAGCGAGTTCTAGGACAGCCAGGGACACACAGAGAAACCCTGTCTCAAGTAAAAATCTGTCAGAAACACCTGAAGGACGGGAAGACTTGCGATTACATTTTCAGAAGACCCAGTCCATTGTTGTTTGGTTCTGTGCTCTTCACAAAGCAGAGCAACAGAATAGGTTCTTACCTCATAGCATTCGGGAACTAGGAGAGACAGGAAGACAGACAACACTCACCCATGCATGAGTCCACACACTCTAAGAATCCATCCCTAATGTCCCACCTCTTTAAATTTCTAGAACATTCCAAAGTAGTGCCGGCAGTTTAGGGACCAACACAAAAATGTGGGCAACGCTCACTTAGTTCATGACGCATCTCCAATTTATTATGTAGTCAAGGCCAGCCTTCTACTTCTGTTTGTTCCTCTTCTGCTTCTCAGGAGCTGAGATTATAAGAGGGTAGCACCATACTTACTTCCCCCCTCTTTTTGTTATTCTTGTGGTTATATTTTGTGAACCCAGGTTTTTGCAAATGTCAGACAAGCAGTGATCTATGTCTATAGCCCTATCTCACTCAGCCTAGCTCTCCAGGCACCCTGATTTGTACATTTATTCACCTAATATTCATTCCAAATGAATATTAGGTGAATAAATTTTTTTGTCTACTTGTTTTGAGACAGGGTTTCTCTGTGTAGCCCTGGCTGTTCTGGAACTGGCTCTATAGACCAGGCTGGCCTTGAGCTCGGAGATCTGCCTGCCTTTGCTTCCTGAGGACCGGAATTAAAGGCATGTGCTGTCACCATCTGGCACATTGTTTTTTTTTTTTTTTTTTTTTTTTTTTTTTTTTTTTAAATCACATTTATGGGCTGGAGAGATGGCTCAGTGGTTAAAGGCACTGGCTGCTCTTCTAGAGGTCCTGAGTTTAATTTTCAGCAACCACATGGTGGCTCACAACCATCTATAATGGGGATCCGATGCCCTCTTTTGGTGTGTCTGAGGATAGTGACAATGTACTCACATACATGAAATAAATAAATCTTTTTTTAAATTAAAGATTTATTTATTTACTTTATGCATGTGAGTACACAATCTGGAAAAGCAGTCGGAACTCTTAACCGCTGAGCCATCTCTCCAGCCCCGAAATAAATAAATCTTTTTTTTTTCTTTTTTGGTTTTTTGGATTTGGTTTTTTCGAGACAGGGTTTCTCTGTATAGCCCTGGCTGTCCTGGAACTCACTCTGCAGACCAGGCTGTCCTCGAACTCAGAAATCTGTCTGCCTCTGCCTCCCAGAGTGCTGGGATTACAGGCATGCGCCACCAATACCCAACTAATAAATCTTAAAAAAATCACATGTATGTATGTATGTATGTGTAGACACATGTGTATGTATGTGTGCATATTCCCAAGCATGCATGTGTGCTTGTGTGCATGAGCACACACACTGTTATAAAAAGATTTAAAAATCCGAGCAGACAATATGACCCAGCCATTCTGCTACTAACATGTGGGGTAAGTGAAGGTTGGGTCCATACAGGTCTTCCTGGGCAGGGAATTCCTGGTTTGGGATGGCAGGCAGTGTGACTGAGATTTTTAGAACGAAGCTTTCGGCTCTGGCATCCCCAGCAGGCTTGGCTGCCCTTGCGGATTTGCTGGCTAAAGAGGCGTGAAGTGAAAAGAAAAGTGGAGAAGGGAGGACTCACTTCACGTGGCCACAGTGGAAAGCACAGAGCAGACGGTTCCGGGATCCTAAGCCCACTTCCCCCAGAGCTGTGAGCATTAGGTGTAAGGAGAGGATGAATGGAGCCAGGCAGTCTGTGGAGGTGTGGTCTGATGGTCAGGTGTCAGCTCTGGTTCTGCAAGGTGGGCGTGCTGGCTGTAGCACTCCAAGGGAGAGATCTAGTTCTCCTGTGGTGATTGCCTCTGCTCCAGGGTACAGCCTCCCCACACCGGGTTAGAGCAATGCCTTATCTGCCTTCAGTCTTGTCTGTCTGAATAAGGAGTCAACACTGTTTCAGGAAAAAGTAGCTGCTACTTCTCTTTTCTTTCTTTGTCTTGTTTCTGCATTCGGCCTGGGATGGATGTCAATTCTCCAGCTTCAGTCCCACGAGTGTGCAACTGTGTGTGCCCATGCCTGTGGGGGTCAGAAATTGACAGATTTTTTTTTTTTTTTTTTTTTGGATTTGGTTTTTTTTAGAGACAGGGTTTCTGGCTCTGCCCTGGCTGTCCTGGAACTCACTCTGTAGACCAGGCTGCCTTCAAACTCAGAAATCCGCCTGCCTCTGCCTCCCAGAGTGCTGGGATGACAAGCGTGCGCCACCACCGCCCGGCCTGAAATTGACATCTTAAAAGTGTCTGCTGTCTTCCTCAGTCACTCGCTACCTTATCTTGTGTGTATGTTTATATGTGCTTATGTGTGAGATGTGTGTGGTATATGTACACACATGTGGATAGGTGTGTGAGTCTGTGTGTGTGTGTGCACGCGCGCGCATAAGCCAGAAGAAGGTGCCAGGTATCCTTTCTCTATCCACCATGGTAGGATCTGTCAATGAACTTAGCAATTTAATTTTTCAACTATTCTGACAGGGCAGGCATCTCACCGTAGTGATCTTCTTTTCTCTACACCTTTGAGAGCTGGAGTTACAGGAGGACACAGGATTTGAACTTTTTTTTTTTTTTTTTTTTTTGAGACAGGGTTTCTCTGTATAGCCCTGGCTGTCCTGGAACTCACTCTGTAGACCAGGCTGGCCTCAAACTCAGAAATCCGCCTGCCTCTGCCTCCCAAGTGCTGGGATTACAGGCGTGTGCCACCACCGCCTGGCGAACTTGGACCTTATGGTTACACTGTACCTGCTCTTAACTACTGAGCCATTGCTCTTAGCTTATTTTTTTAATTTTAAACATTAAAAGATAATTTTCTGTGTATGAGTGTTTGCCTGCGTGTATATCTGTGTACTACATTGGTACCTGGTGTGTGAGTAGCACTTGGGGTTACACATGGTTATGAGCTGCCATTAGGATGCTTGGAACTGAACCTTGGTTCTCAGGAAGAAAGCACAGTGCATTTAACCATGGAGTCATCTCTCCAGTCCTCGACCTTATTGTTGTTGTTTTTATGAAGACAGTTAGGTTGGCTGGTCAGCATTTGCCTCCTTAGTGCTGGGATTATAGCTACATACTCAGCTTTTAAGATGGGTGCAGGAATCTGAACTCAGGTCCTCATGATTGCAGGACAGTCACTTTGTTTACTGAGTCACCTTCCCCACCTTGACTGGCTCCTCTAAACCTTTTGTCTGCAGCCCCATTACTTGGTCCAAGCAGGGAGGTGTGCGTTCTCCACACACTGCTTCTGTTTGTGCACACAAGCGTTGGAAGTCATGGTTATTTTTCTTAGCTTTGGCACACAACAGGAATACCTGCTTCTCAGAAAACTGGTTTTGGGCCTGACTGAGAACACCAAAGGACAGATGGATACTTACCATGACACACTAAATAGAAAGGCTGACACTCACTGGAACTGCCTGTGAGGATGTTCGTCAGTCAAAGGGAATTTCCAGTCCTTACATTAGATAGAAGGGACTTTATTATTTCAATATATATATTCCTCACAAAAGCATTCAGTTCTTGCAGGAAAATGAGACTACAGTTTGGGGAGGGCACCACATCATCTTCCTTTCTCCAAAGCCAGCTGCTCAAAGCCTCCTATAAACTGCTGGGAATTTTACCATGGGGGATGACTCAGTAGATTAGCCTGCTGTACACCTGGAAATGGAGTTCAGTTTTTAGCTTTTGCCAAAACTGCTTATGAAACCATACTTATCCATGGTATCCACGAATGTAAAATTAGTTCACAGTTTCCCCTGGCTAAATGGCTAAATTTAGTTCTTGTCTAGATACACCTTATCGCTTCCAACTGGCTTAGTCAACTGCTCCACATCCCTGACCACGACCCTTTGATGATAACGGCATTAGTTAGCAATACTGGCAATCAGCGCTGAATATCGAATTTAAAAACCTGTTTAGAGCAGGGATGGTAGGACCAGTCTATAATCCACGGCGGCAGGATTAGGAGTTAAAGGTAGTGTGGGCTGCACAAATTCCTGTTTCAAAAAGATACCAAACAACTCCTGTGGATGAGTATGTGAGCCCTGCAGATCCTGTCCTTGTGTGGGTGACTTTGGGTAATTCCTTACCTGGAAGGGCAATTCGAGCGCTCCTTCGTACCCACTTGGTAGTCTGCCAATGAATATTCTGGTTTGTACCACCAGTTTGTGAAGGAGTCATACAGAAAGAACTAGCGGCTTCGTTTGGTATATGCGAATGTTTTGTTTCCCGTTCAGCAATAGTTTCCCAAAGCCTATTCTCGGACGCCTCTTCCTGAGACAGAACACTTCACTCATCTCACTCGCGTACCGAAAATTCGAATGGGGCAGACACTGTCGCCCCTAAACTGTGCCCGCTTCGAACCCACCTTTATAGCAACCCATGGGGGCGTGATCAGGCTACAAGGCGTGCTGACGTCACGCGCGACGGAGGGCGGGCCGGCGCCGGCGCCGGCGTCCCTCACTGGGTCCCTAAGCTCAGGCGCTCAGGCTTCAGCCTCCGCTGCCCGGCCGGTGCCTGTCTCCCACCGTCCATTCCCCGCCACCGGGTCCACACATCATCCGGACTGTGCCGCCGCCATGGGCCCGCGCCAGCCGCGCTGCGGGGCCGGGAGCCGCTAAGGTGCGGTGCGAAGATGGGCGAGGGCGGAGCAGGGCCCGAGCGCCAGCCCCAGCAGTCCGGGCGCCCCGCGCGCGCCCGCCCGCGTCGCCGCGGGGATGCCCGCGCCCGCCGCCGCGCCCTGAGCGCCTTTGTCTGCCTTCCGCGCCTTTCGCATCTTCCCTAGTTTAGCCGGCGCCGGATCATGGAGCTGTGCCAGCCGACCTCCCTGTCGGACCGCGACGAGCCGGCGTCTGGGCCCCAGCGCGGGGTCAAGGGGCCGGTGGGGCCCGACGCTCCTCGCGGCTGGTCAGATGAGCCCGAGGAACACGCCCAGCTTCAACGGTGGCCAGAGGGACCCAACGCGCCAATCTGCTGGCCCGAAGAGGTAGAGGAGCCTCACGCTCCTAGTCGCTGGGCCAAAGAGCCCAACGCCCCTCGCTACTCGGTCCAGGAGCCCGACGAATCCTGTCACTTGGATAAGGAGCTGGAGGAACCTGACGCCCCTTGCTGCTCGTCCCAGGAGCTAGACGCACCGTGTCTCTTGGCCAAGGAGCTGGAGGAACCCGGCGCCCCTTGCTGCTGGCCCCAGGAACCAGACGCATTCTGTCACTTGCTCAAGGAGGTGGAGGAACCCGATGCCCCTCGCTGCTGGCTTCAAGAGCCAGACGCACCGTGCCACTTGGCCAAGGAACTGGAGGACCTCAACGCCCCTCACTGCTGGCCGCAGGAGTCCGATGAGTCCTGTCACTTGGCTAAGGAGCAGGAGGAACCTGACGCCCCTTGTTACTCGTCCCAGGAGCCAGACGCACCGTGCCACTTGGCCAAGGAACTGGAGGACCTCAACGCCCCTCACTGCTGGCCCCAGGAGCCCGAGGAATCCTGTCACTTGGCTAAGGAGCTGGAAGAACCCGACACCCCTTGCTGCTTGCCCCAGGAGCCAGACGCACCTTGCCACTTGGCCAAGGAGCTGGAGGAACCCGACGTCCCTCGGTGCTGGCCCCAGGAGCCAGACATACTGTGCCACTTAACCAAGGAGTGGGAGGAATCCGACGCCCTTAGCTGCTGGCCCCAGGAGCCCGAGGTACCGCGTCTCTTGGCCAAAGAGTGGGAGGAATGCGATGCACCGTGCCTCTTGGCCAAGGAGCTGGAAGAGCCTGACGCCCTTCACTGCTGGCCCCAGGAGTCAGACGCACCGTGCTTGTTGGCCAAGGAGCTGGAAGAGCCTGACAGCCCTCACAGCTGTCCTCAGGAGGTGGACACAGGGTGCCTCTCGGCCAAGGAGCCAGAGGAGCCTGACGCCTCTCACCTGTGGCCAGGGGAACCCGATGCACCGTGCCTCTTAGTCAAGGAACCAGAGGAGACCGATGCACCTCACTGCTGGCCCGAGGAACTTGAGGAGCCGGATGCTCTCACCGCACCGTGCTTCTGGTCCAATGAACAAGAGGAGGCCGACGCACCTCGCTGTTGGTCAGAAGAGCCTGAAGTGTTGTGCCTCTGGCCAGAGGAGCAGAACGCAGCGGGGTGCTGGCAGGAAGAGCCCGATGTACCCTGCTTCTGGCCCGAGGATCGAGAGGAACCCAAAGTTTCGTGTCTCCAATTTAATGAACCAGAGAAACCCAAAGTCCCGTGCAGTTGGCCCGAGGAGCTGGAAGACTGCCGCTCTACGCCGGGCCTACCCCTAGAGCCCTTGCTCGCCGAGGGCGAGCTGCTGCAGGCCTGTCCCGGGCCACCCTCAGATCCAGGCCCGGCGGCGTTGTCGCTGCCCAGCGAGCCCGGGACAGCTCAGGAGGAGGGTGCACGCCTCAGGACGGTATTCGACGCTCTGGACAGGGATGGGGATGGCTTCGTCCGCATCGAGGATTTCATCCAATTCGCCACGGTCTATGGGGCAGAGCAGGTAACTCAGGTTCTGGTCGGGAGAGATGTCGCTGATTTCTGTTCAGGGTAGTGTCCCCCGCCCCCCCGGAATCCCCTCTTCCCTATCAGAGGAAGGTATACCTGAGAGTCAGGTGTCCCCTCCTCTGATGTTACACTTACTACTTATTTCCTAGATCTGGGAGTGGGAAACCCTTTCCAGTGCCTTGCTTCTGCCACCTGTGTTAGGACCTCAGAGGTCAGACTTGTAGATGCCTCACCAGTAGAGTTAGTTTACTTTGTGTTTACCCTTTTTTTGTACAGGGTTTTGTTTGAGAGATGGTAATTAGTGGCCAGAAGGTCCTAGGAATTAAAAATGTTAACTTCTGGCTGAAGATGGAGATCAGTATCATGCTCATAGCCTGGAGCTCAGTCCTTTGTATCACTTAAAAGGATAGATATCTGCTCTACAGTAAAGTGGCAATATCAAAAGGAACAGGTAGATCTTAAACTGGGCGTGATGGCATACTGGTAGTCCCAGCATTTGTGAGGCTGAGATGGGATCGCTGGAAGTGCAAGGCCAGTGTACATGAGTTGCAGACCAATGTGAGCTACTAAGTCAGACCCTGTTTCAAAGCACACGCATGCACGCATGCACACACAAGAGTTCTGCCCCATGGTCAGGGAAAGGAAGGGAAGGGAATGATCCCAGGAGTTTCATGGCGGGTGTCAAATGAAGCAGCGCCTTCGAGGGCCTCCACTCTCACCAGAGAGCAGAGCCGTATGGAAGGGTGACAGGCACAGTTCATGTATGAGGGTCCCACACATCCCCAGCAACTCCTGGGGAAGCAGGATCAAGACCAAGGCCTTGTTCCCCACAGCTCTTGTTTGGGGGTGAAGATGGTACCAGGGCTGTGTCTCTGCTGCAACCCAGAAGACCCCAGCTATGTACAAGTTCCCCTTTATTTTATTTATCAGTTGGGGGGCTGGAGAGATGGCTCAGTGGTTAAGAGCAGCGGACCCAGGCTCCATCCCCAGCACCCACATGGCAGCTTACAACTGTCTAACTCCAGTTCCAGAGGGTCCAACACCCTCACAGAGACAGCTGTAGGCCAAGCACCAAATGTACATTTAAAAAGTTATTTACTGGTTGGAAGTCCCTGAAAAGACACCAACTATGTTACCTGTTTCCCTTTATTTTACTTATTGGTTGGATGTCTCTGAAATTTTCATCTGTTAGTTTCCATGTTATTCATTTTTCACACATGCAGACATTTGTTAAGTGGGTGTTCAAGTACATTTGCATGTTCGAGTGGTCTTTAAGACGAAGAGAGATAAAATTAAGCTGGGTGTGGTCACACATGTCTGTAGTCTTTGCATCTAGCATGGAGGAGGATGCCAAAATTGAGGTCAACCTGGGTACACAGCGAGACTCTGTCTCTAAAAACCGAAGGGGGAAAAGGGCAAAGCTGATATATTGCTATTAGCCATACTGCTCAAACCAATATGCAGCGTCCATATTGGGAAGAATTGTCTTGGTTGACTTGGTGCTCCCTGCTGAGGTGACACTGTGGGGCTGGCCCTTTGCTAGCCTTTCTCCTGGGGCTTGAGTTCTTGTAGTTCTTTCCTGGGCTGGAGAGGTCTTTCAGGGCTCAGCAGTTGTTTCCTGGTGCAGTGTGTCTTTTTAAACTTATTCTTGCCTCTAGCTGGGGTCTGACTGAGAAGGCTACGCCAGGCAGCTCTGTGTTCCCGTGACCCTCTGCTGTTTTGCTCTCAGCGTCAGTGCTAGCTCTCTGAGGTGGGAATCCCCGAGCAGGTCTCCCTCTTGCTTTGCAGGGGAGAAGCTAGAAGTCTGAGAAGGGCTCCATACCTTCCCCCAGGCCTCGCCAACTGTGCTGGAACGGGACTGGAGTTTCTTTTTCTTTTTATAGCTCTTAACCCACAGATGACTCTGGAAGGAATTGCTCAAAAGTATTTCTACCAAGTTTCAATTTAGTGAGTTGTATAAAATTCTCTTTGAGAAAGGTCTTTGGTCATCACCTCCCCATTTGATTACTTTGGGGACGATTTGGCCACACTTCTTCCTCATCCCCTTAACCCTTCTCCTCAAAGGGTCTCAGCATGTACCTCTGGCTGACTTTGAACTCACAGAGAGCCATCCACCTACCTGTCTCTGCCTCTGCCTGCAGAGTGCTAGGATCACAGGCAAGTGCCACCAATCCCTGTGCTGCACAGTCCTGAATATAGCCTAAAATGGGTCAGAATTGTTTGCCCTGATGGTTCCTGGTGGAATGTGCAGTTTGGGAAGCCCCGATGGCCCAAGATTTGTTGGGATTGAGAGTGGAGGGCAATCTCCGAGGTCCTTTTTTTTTTTTTTTTTAAGCCTCTCTGGAAGAAGTGGTGTTGGGTTGGCTTACCTTCCTGGACTTAGAGCCACCTCCTGGGTTGGGCAGGACACTGCTTGTTTTCTGTGAGTGCCCTTACTGTTCTGGAGCAGATAACACACAAAGGGATGAAAGTTAATCTTTCTGTGAGTATAAGATGAGCTAGGCAGCCTTCGTGACTCAGCTTTGATGAATATATCATAGAGGAGCAAAGGCAGGAACATTAGCCAGTAGTACAAGAGTTCAGAGAAAAGCAGAGCATTCTCATTATATATGGATTTTGACTTTTTTGTTTTTGTTTTTGTTTTATTGGAGACAGGGTCTCTCTATGTAGTTCTGGCTGGCCTGTAGCCAGGATACTCTGTAGAGCAGTCTCACCTTGAACTCTCAGAGATCCATTTGTCTCTACCTCCCGAGAGCTGGGCTTAGAGGGATGTGCCACCATGCCCGCTTGTATTTTCAAATTTTTAAGATGAAAGAAATCTTGAGTGTACATAATAGAGAGCCAGTGAATGATGCCTCTCAGGCTGTCCCTCAAGTCCTGGGGGTTTCAGGACTCAGCTCATCTGGGAAGCCCTTCCACTACTTTTGCTTTTGAAAGGTTGATCATTACTTTATGTGTATGAGTGTCTGTGTGAGGCAGACCTGCAGGTGCCTGCAGAGGTGCTCAGATCTTCAAGCTGGAGTTGCAGGAGGCTGGGAGCCACCTGACACGGGTGCCGGAAAAACAACAGGCCCTTAATCACTGAGGCGTCTATCTCTCCGGCCTCTGCCCTTTTCAGAGCAGATTCCTGACTCCATTCCTGACATTGTGTAAGCTTTTTGTTTGTTTTTTCAGTACTGGGTTTCTCTTTACAGCCCTGGCTGTCCTGGAATTCACTCTGTAGAACAGGCTGTCTTTGAACTCAGAGGTTTGCCTGCCTCTGCCTCCTGAGTGCTGGGATCAAAGGTCTGTGCCACCACTGCACACCTTTAATGATTGATGCTGCTAACCTTTATCTGATAATGATTCTGTATTTATTTCAAAAGTAAGGATTTTTTTTTGTTTTTGATTTTTTGTTTGTTTGTTTTTTGTTTTTTTTTTTAAGACAGGGTTTCTCTGTATAGCCCTGGCTGTCCTGGAACTCACTCTGTAGACCAGGCTGGCCTCGAACTCAGAAATCCCCCTGCCTCTGCCTCCCAAGTGCTGGGATTAAAGGTGTGCACTACCACTACCTGGGAAGGATTTGTTGTTGTTGTTGTTGTTGTCACTTTGTTTTTTGGGGTTTTTTTGGAGACATGGTCTCAGTTTGTAGCCTTGACTGACCTGGCACTCAGTGACATTTACTTGTCTCTATCTCTATCCTGGGATATCTAACCTAAGCTAAGGATTTATTTTTTAATATTTATTTATTCAGGGTGTGCATGGACAGGTGTGCCAAGTGCTTGTGCACAGGTTGGAGAACTTTGAGAGCTTTGGCTCTCTCCTGTATATGCCATCAGGTCCTTGGGCTTAGCAGTTAACACCCGGCTACTGAGCTGTCTCTCTGCCCTATTTCTGTTTCTTCGATTTAATTTCCTTTGAGAATGGCGGAGTGTCAGTGATGAGGAGGGTGACCTTAAGCTCTGATCCAGCTGCCCCCATCACCCAAGCGCTGGGATCCCAGGTGTGAGGCATCAGCTGGGCTCCAGTGTCTTTTATGTAATCTGTTTATGAAGGTAGCATTTTCAATTATTAAGCAGGTTGTCTGAATTTTTAATAGGAGCACTCCCAATTATAATAGAGATGGCTGTCATGTCCCTCTTTTTCTCCCAAAGTGTCATGGTACGTGTGGGTCTGATTACCTCACCTGGTGGCAGATCAGGTGTGTGATAGTATCCAGTGTCACTCACTGGAGTCTGAAGGGCACAGGAGGAAGGGTGCGTGGGCACGGTAGAACTTTCTAGCTGCATCTCTTTCGTTGTTTTTCTTTTCATTTTTATCTTTGTCTTTCAGGCAGGGACTCAGATGCCCTAGATCCGCCTTCAGCTGGCTTTGTGGTGGGGGCTGTCTTGGACTTCACTGCCCCTGCCTCCATCTCTGAGTGCTGGGACTGTGGGCGCATGCCGTCACACCTGGTTCTATGTGCTGCTGGGGGTTGAGCTCCTGGCTCCTGAATTGTGAGAGGGGGTTGGTCCCTTTCTTGCTTCCCTTTTTGTTGTTGTTGTTTTTAAAGACTTATTTATTTATTTATTAAATATATGTAAGTACACTGTAGCAGCTGTCTTCAGACACTCCAGAAGAGGGTATCAGATCCCATTACAGATGGTTGTGAGCTACCACATGGTTGCTGGGATTTGAACTCGGGACCTTCGGAAGAGCAGTCAGCTCTCTTAACCTCTGAGCCATCTCTCCAGCCCCCGTTTTTTTTGTTTTTTTTTGAGATGCATTCTCTGTAAAGCTCTGGTTGTCCTGGAATTCTATGTAGACCAGGCTGGCCTCAGACACATAGATCTGCCTGCCTCTGCTCCCTAAGCACTGAGTTAAAAGGTTTCATCACCACCGCTCTTATTTTTGCTTTTAAAAGGACTCAGTGGTGATCAGAAAGGAGTATGTTTACATTTTATTTTTATAGCATTTACTTTTCTGTTTTGATTTTTGAGACTGGGCTTTTCTGTGTAGCCCTGGCTGTCCAGGCTAGCCTCGAACTAAGAGATCTGCCTGCTTCTGCCTCCCGAGTGCTGGGACTAAAGGAGTGTATCACCACTGCCTGGCAGCATTTGCGTTTTAACAGCCATTGATCCTTTTAGAAAACATTCTGGTTGGAGCCGTGAGTGCTCTGGCTTTGGAAGACATGGTTTGTCCTCCGTAGCGCTCACAGAAGGGGCTGCTGAGATGAACCCATTCGTGCACGGTGTGTCCGTTCCTCATTCCTTTGCCAGAGGCAGTTGATAGTTCTTAGGGATGTTTGATACTGTGGTTAATTTCTCTCTTGTTATTTCCTGCCTCTGTCCTAGCCTTGGGTTTAAGTGTCTATGTATAGGAATGAAAATGGGCTTGTGTGGTCAGACTTGGTGTCACACAGCTTTAGTCCTAGCGTTTAGAACACGGAGGCAGGCAGATCTCTGTGAGTTTGAGGCCAGTCTGGTCAACATAGTGTGTTCTAGGTCAGGTAGGTCCACGCAGTGAGATCCTGCCCCAAGAAAAGAAAAGGAGGGAGGGAGGGAAAGAATATGGGCATGCATGGGCTTAGATATATGCATGTGTGTGTCGTGTGTGTATGTGTGTGTGTGTGTGTGTGTGTGTGTGTGTGTGTAAAAGAGGGGGAGAGAGAGAGAGAGAGAGAGAGAGCAAGCAAGAGCACGAGCGCAAACAATCTTGAGGGAATGTGTACTTCTGGGTCTGTGTTGACAGAATTGACAAAATCAGATAAAGTTCTTCTTTGTACCTGGATAACAGATAGCTGTGTTAGCATCTAAAAAAGAACCTGTTTTGTCTTCTAAAAGAACACATGCTTATTATCAAGCAAAGCTCCTGAAAACAGTGGTGCGAAACACAAGACAGTTTGGGCATGGTGGGTGCTTTATTCTAGCACTCAGGAGGCAGAGGGGAATAGGTCTTTGTAAGTTGAGGGCCAGACTGACCTATATAGTGAGTCACATTCCAGCAAGGGCTACATGCTATAAATAACATACAAATAAAAGTTGCAGGGTGGAGGTGGTGGTGGTGGTGGTGATGGAGGTGGTGGTGGTGGTGGTGGTGGTGGTGGTGGTGGTGGTGGTGATGGTAGAGGAGGTGGTGGTGGTGGTGGTGGTGGTGGTGGTGATGGTAGAGGAGGTGGTGGTGGTGGTGATGGTGATGGTGGTAGAGGTGGTGGTGATGGTGGTAGAGGTGTGGTGGTACATGCCTTAATCCAACACTCAGGTTGTAGATTCAGACAGATCTGAGTTTGAGGCCACCCTGGTCGATAGAGTGTTCCAGGACAGCTAAGGTTATACAGAGAAACCCTGCCTTGAAAAAACAAAAAATTAAAATGATTGTTTGGTGCTGGAGAGGTGGTTCAGTGGTTAAGTGCATATCCCTCTCTTGCAGGGGCCAGGTTTGGTTCCCAGCGCCTGACGTTATTGTCTCACCACCTCATGTAACTTCAGCTCAAGAGATGCCATGCCTCTGGCCTTCGCAAGTACTCACCTGCTCATACCCACACCAGACAACACAATTAGAAATAGTAATTACAAGTCTTTATACTAAGTAATACAGAGGCCAGATGTGGTGACTTTTTGCTGTAATACCAACATCAGGGAGGCCAAGGTGGGGAATCTGATGTGAGTTCAAGGCCAGCTTTAGTGAAACCTGTTTCTGCATCAACCACAGGTAGAGGGATGGCCAAATGTAACAATGTGTGTGATCAGTATCTATTTCTGAGAAGATTATTACATTGTTAGTATATTTCCTTTCAATTTCTTGTTTATTTTGTTTTTTTGAGACAGGGTTTCTCTGTGTATCCCTGGCTGTCTTGGAACTTGTTTTGTAGACCAGGCTGGTCTCAAACTCAGAGATTTGCCTGTCGCTGCCTCCCCAGTGCTGGGACTAAAGAAGTGTGCTACCATGTCCAGCTTCAACATTTTATAAATTAAAATTTATTTTATTTTATTTTTGGGATTGTGAGGCGTATCTTCCTGTGGAATGTTGACTTTGAACTTCTTGTGTAGTCCAGTCAGCTGATCTCTTGCCTCCCTGTGCTGGGATTATAGCTGTACCTTACCATACCAGCTTTTCCTGTTTTGTTCTTTTTTTAAACTGAAGTTCTTGTGTGTGTGTGTGTATGTGTGTGTGTGTGTGTGTGTGTGTTAATGCGCTTGAACGTATTATTTTCTGTGTATGGGTGTTTTGAACTCCTGAGCCCCTGCCTCTGTCCCCCCCAATATGTATTATAGGATATGAACACATATATATGCTATACTAATATATATGTATGCTATAATAACCATAGGTGTGTGTGCCACCAGGTCTTGCTATCTCACTTTATTTTGCCTATATCTTTGCTGAGATAGGTATCAGTAGGTAGCTCAGACTGCCCTGTGCTCAGCCTCCTGCCCCACCTCCTATGTAGAGGCCTTTGGGCCTCACCAGGCTTTGCAGGGATGTGGAAGCCTTTTCTACCTTAAGTAATTGGGCTAATAAGTGGGACATTGTGCCCAGGGAAATGGTGTAGCTGTTGTTTAGGTTACATTAAGCAGCCTGCCAGTGAACTGATTACTCACACTTTTTTTTTTTTTTTTTTTTTTTGTTTTTTTTCTCGATACAGGGTTTCTCTGTGTAGTCCTGGCTGTCCTGGAACTCACTCTGTAGACCAGGCTGGCCTTGAACTCAGAAATCCACCGTCCTCTGCCTCCCAAGTGCTAGGATTAAAGGCGTGTGCCACCACTGCCCGGCTTACTCACTTTTTGAAGTTAAATGATAATTTTAATTTTACTAACTGGTTCAACACCAATAAAAGTGAGCAAAACTCCACTTGATTAGAAAGATTAACATTGGGGCTGGAGAAATGGCTCAGCGGTTAAGAGCACTGGCTGCTCTTCCAAAGGTCCTGAGTTCAAATCCCAGCAACTACATGGTGGCTCACAACCATCCATAATGAGATTTGACACCCTCTTCTGGAGTGTGTGAAGACAGCTACAGTGTACTCATGTATAATAAATAAATCAATCTTAAAAAAGAAAAAGAAAGATTAGCATTCCTCAGAAAGAAAACCAGCCAACCAGCCAGGCTTTCTCACTTACAGTTTCAGGCTGCAGGAGAGAAGCGCTTTCTGCTTTTCCTCCGCACAAGCTCTCTGTGTAGGAAGGCTGCCTGGGTTGCTGGTCTCCAACCTGAGCCTCTGCAGCGCTGGGACCCTGGGCGTGGCTCACAGGGTTGACTTCTCAGTGCCTTCTTCTCGCTCAGGGCTCTGATGAGTCTGATCCCTGACATAGCTAGCGCATTGGGGTAGAATGCAGGCCCTCACACGGGCAAACAAGTGTTCCTACCACAGAGCTCTGTCCCCCACTCCCCCAGCCCCTGGCATTCCCCAGCCGCCCCCCAGCCTGTTGTCATTGTGAAACAGTGTTCTCACCTACAGAGGTCCCCTCCAGAACCATGCAATTGAGTTAACAAACAAACCGCAAAATATTAAAAACAAAAAAGCCTGCCCTAGAATGTTTAAAATAATTTCCCATTTGTGTTGGCCGCACTCACACGGCTCTCGGGGTGAGGCCGCTGTCTTCAGAAGACCCTCAGGTGCCTTTGCCCAGCGTGATGCCGTTGCTTTTTTCTTTGTTTTTAAAAAAAGATTTATATTTTCAATTTTGCATATGTGTATAAGTCTGTGTGTAGTTATATGCGCATGAGTGCAGGTGCCCAAGTCTAGAGGCATAGGGTAGCCCTGGGAGGGGAGTTGCAGGCCTTTGGGAGCCACCTAACACCGGTGCTGGGAATCCACCTGGTTCACAGAACTAGTTCTAGGACAGCCAAAGCTGCATAGAGAAGCTGTCTGGAAGAACAAAAACTAAATAAGTCCTTGTTGCTCTTCTAGAGGCCTTGCCATTGTTGGTAGCCCACAGTCCCCTGTAGCTCTAGCTCCAGGGAATCAGTACCTTTCTGACCTCACAGGCATTGTTGTTGTTGTTGTTGTTGTTATTATTATTATTTAGCAATAATATAGTCTTTTATAAACTTAAGTGTTTTGCACATCCTGTTGATGCAGACCTGTGGAAGCTGGCTGCCCCACATTGCAGATGAGGGTATAAATGGTCCAGGTCTCCTGAGCAGAACCCCAGAACCCGGTACTGTCTCCACATCTACTCTAACCCAGTGTTGCCATGTCTGGTGGTGTGCCCCCAGCATGCATTTCCACAGCCGTAAATCTGTTATGAGGTGAAGGGAAAAAGGAAATCTCAGGATCCACTCGCCCAGCCGAGAGCTCCGAAATCTTGTGACCCAATAGAGGCACAGTGTGTTTATTTTGAAGGTAGGGTCTCATCTAGCCCTCTTTGTCTCAAACTTGTTTTTAGTCGAGGATGACCTTGAACTTATGGTCCACCTGCCTTCCTGAGTGCTGCCCTTACAGGCATGTGATTCCCATAGGTGTCCCCATGCTCTGTCAGTTTACATGGTATCAAGGCTCAAACCAGGGCTTCATCCATGCTAGGCAAGTACTCTACCAGCTGAGCCACCCACCCTGTTCTGTAGAGTGATTTCTATTATTTCTGTTCATGTAGGAGGTACCCAGAGTAGCCACGTTGTGGAGTCACAGGTGGATAGCTCACCAGGAGTTCCTGAGAGGCCAGGGTAGGGGTCAGGCTTCTGTTTAATGAGGAGTTCACTTGATGGATGAGATGTCTGCATAGAGTTCACAAGTCTTTGGGTCAGTTCTTACTACTGCAAAAACAGACACAAAACAGCCCCCTTCTGGTAGCATAAATAATGGCTTTAGAGGTTTGCTTGTTTTTTTTTTTTTTTAAGAGACATAGCATCATGCTCAGGCTGGCCTCAGATTTACCATGTAGCTGAGGATAACCATGAACTTTTGATTCTCTTGCTCTCACCTTCCCTGGTCTATGTAATGCTGGAGTTGGAACCCAGGGCTCTGTGTTAGGCAGGCTCCCTGCCAACTGAGCTGCATCCTGGCCCTGTAAACGTCATTTTCATAAAAAATTAGTGAATAGAATGGAGTTTCACGTTTTTGTAAGAGCCGGGCTGGTGTCTGACTGCATAGGCAGTCTTGTATTGTGTAGCTGCCGGAAGCCTGTTCTTCAAAGATTGAGCAGGAATGAAAGCAAAGAATCTTTACAGCCTGAGATTCTGATCCTGCAGCACTACCCCTCCCCATGCCCCACCCTCACCTTCGGCCACCACAGCACTGGGAGCCCTGGAGTAGTTGCAGTCCTGCCTTGCTGGAGGGTTGGCTCCAGCTTCTGTGTGTGTCACAGTCCCTAGGGAACCTCTCGGGACTGCTGGGCCATCCACGCACGTGAGACTTAGCCAGTCTAAATCGGCAGCTCCCTCCCTGATTGCTCCCGGGCCTCCGTGGGCTAGCTCTGAACTACCTGTGCAGCGATTTGAACACATTCATCCTTGGCAGGGCCTTCCACCAAGCACTTGTTTGTTTTTTGTGTTTTTGAGATAGGGTTTCTTTATGTAGCCTTGGCTGTCCTAGCTCTGAAGAGCAGGCTGGCCTCTGCCTCCTAAGTGATAGAATTAAGGATGTGGGTCACCATGCCACACTAACACTTTCCCCCCTCGATCTATTGTATTTATTCCACTGTTTATAATATTTACTTGGAACCCTTCTGTTAACCCTTTAAAACCTCAGGCCTGTAATGGTGCCCTCTGCCCTCAGCGTACAGAGAGCCACAGTCCAGACCTCAGGCCCATCTGGTCTGACAGGGTTCTTGCTACTTTCTGGCTTGGGCTCGCCACTTTCCTTTTTGTTCTTTAGCTTTAAATTTCTATTTGATTTAATCACGTCAAGCAGTATGCTTCTTGCTGTGGTTAGGGTCACTTGCTGCCCTTGCAGGGGTCTGAAGTTTGGTTTCCTGTGCTCATGTTGGACAGCTCACAGCTGCCTCTGACTCAGAGTCTAGGGGCCTGATTTTCTTTTCTGATCTTCATGGTCACCAACACAGACACAGATACACATAATGTAAAATAATTTGTAAAAAGAACCCAAGTCCAGGGAGGGTTATATGAAAGACTTATATCTGTTAAAAAAAAAAAAGTCTGGATGACAGCCGGATGGGATCCTGAGATCGTCTAGGGTTACAAAACTTAACTTGATAGATGAGAAATGATGATATGAGTAATGGACACATGAACACAAATATAAAGTGAGACCAGACCTCACCACTGGCCCGACGCTAGAGGGATCCAGGCCGTCTGCCGTCCTGCCTAGCCACTTCCCAGTGTACGACTAGCAGGGCACCCAGTGGGGAAAATGCACAAGTTTTTACAGCCATCGGAACAGATGAGTAAGATGCAGAGAGCATGCTCAGAAGCACTGGAATGAGGTCAGCTAACAGCCTCCTGAAAAGCCCGCTGGGAGAAACTCCAGAGACTCCCAGTCTCTGGGAGGTGTAAATGATTGGGCGATGGGCAGATGTATAAAGCAAAGTACTCCAGGAACAACACAGACAGGCCGAGCACAGTCATGAAGGCATGGGGTGTCACCCCTTATAGAGCAGAGGCTCCAGATCACCAGAGGTGTTCCCCAGGAAGACACTGGACCTGGGGGCTAAGCAAACAAGTCTCTTTCTAAGGTCAAGGCTGACACAGTGGTACAGGACCAGAGGCAAAAGGGAAATCTACCAGCCTCAAGCAGAGCCTGGGAAGAACTACTGATGGTGTACTTCTTGAGAAGGTACCATCTGTTTGAGCACAAGCTTCTTGGGTGGCTCCAAAATAAACTCCTAAGACTCAAGCTTCCAGCCTGAGGCTGGCTGCTGCACCTGCTTCCGGATGTGGATGGATGAGCGCACCAGAGTCCTGCCACCTGGCCCGATTCTCTGCATGAGCAGCTCTATGGAGCTATGCTCGGGGCACTCTGGGAGTGTCTCGGAAAGTAGTGACCTGTGAGTATTGACACAAGGACTGTTTGCCCTTCTTCAAAGTGGTTGTTAAATCTAAGGGAACAAATTTGTAAGTCTTGGCAGCCTTGGGATCAGGCAGGCCTGGGTTTTATCAGCTCGTGGCTGTTCCTTTCTTACTTGGTGCTTCTTGAGTCTCTTGGGCATCAGGCAGTGTCCAGTGTAGGATAGTGAGTAAGACTGCCCCGTTCCTTTTCTCTAGGCAGCAGGCAGGTCATCTCTAATGCTGGAAGGTGGAGGGAGGTAATTTGGAGGTTGTATAACTGGGAACCTGACCTACTTAGGAAACCTTCTTCCTACAGGGAAGCAAGTGCTTTGCTTTTTATTTCTGAGCTGAGAGAGGGTCTCCGTGTAGGTATCGCTGTCTCTTAGCTTCTGTGTAGCTGAGTCTGATGGTGACCTCCTGATACCCAGCTTGTGGAATAGCATGCGCCCCCACACCACTGAGGCAACGTCTGAGCTTACATTCTAGAGCTAAGTAGTATTAGTAAGGCAGTGAGTGAGGGGAGAAGGGGCCTTCAGTGATAGAGAGGAAAGGCTGTAGCTGTGTGAAAGGGGTCTTAGAGTTTAAGTAGGGGACAGGTAATGAGGTTCAGGGTTTTACAAGGTGACTCAGTTTGGGGAGGTGAGGTATGGGCAAGGGCTGATGGTCAGGAGGCTTCAGAGATGGGGTTGACTGACAGTACAGGGGTTGGAGCATCCTCAGCAGCATGGAACAGGAAGTCCTGCGGAAATCCAGAACATAAGTTGACACTGGGCTGGGCGTCACCTCTGCGCCTCCTGTGCTGCTCCCTGCATGCAGACACCCCACCTCTGTTGCTCTTCTTTGTGAAGCACTGTCCTAGTGCCCTTCTCTGCGGCCTACAGGAGCTCAGATGCCTGGGCTACATGGAGGTGCCACAGCTGGCGGTGTCACATCCCCCAGCATGGTCGTGGCCTGAAGCAGTGCTGATGGCAGCAGTGTCACTTGGTGACTCCTTAGGAAAGTCTTTATGCAGCTCTGAATCTAGTTGTCCTGTAAAAATACTCTGGTTACAGCAGAGATGAGGTCCTATTTCTTCCCTCGTTGGATTCATAATTAATTAGTTAATTAATTAATTTTGTGACAGGGTTTCTCTCTATGGTTGTCCTGGAACTCAATATTGCAGACCAGGCTGCCCTCAAACTCATAAGAGATTCTGCCTGCCTCTGCCTCCCTAATATTGAGATTAAAGGTGTGTGTGCACTACCATTCCAGGCATAATTTTATTAGGTGAGAAAGCTAACAAGGTGTGTGCTGGGTGCAGTTACACTTGTTTATTATAGAGAATTCGAAGTCAGCTTTGGCTACATGAGACCCTGTCTAAGGAACCTTTAAAGAAGGAAAATGCATTCTACCTTCTAGGTCCTCTGTACCTGCTCTACATGTGAACACGCAGAGCCACCTCATTTCCTTCATACAGGCAGGCAGCAAAGCATCTTCTGATGGTTTTACTGGTAAATTACCTGTTAATTTACATGGTAAACTGGTAGACACTTTCAGAAGTTGGAAAGTACTTAAGGTCTTTCTGGAATACCAAATCTGTATTCCTCTTTATTTTTACTTATTTAGGGCAAGATCAGACTCTGTAACCCTGGCTATCCTGGGACTCTCTGTGGACAAGCCAGCCTTGAACTCAGAGAGAGATCCTCCAGCTGGGGTCAAAGGCATGTTCCACCACGCCCAGCACTCCATTATTATGAGTGGCTTAGAAGCTTGAGATTCATTGAGGCTTGAAACTGCTTCCTACTGAACTTGGCAGCATGGGGAGAGAGAAGCCAGTTTGCAGCCGTGAGCCCCTTTGGGGCCTGTAGGAGCTCCATGCCTTCTCCTTCCTCCTACGGCCAGTGAAGTCACTGTGGGTGTGATTTAGATTTTGCAGCACCATGATTTCCAAAAGATTTTCACTTAATGAAAGATGTTCCTTTGCTTTGCTGTGGGATTCTGGCTGTTATCTCTGGTTAGGTCAAGGGGCTGTCTCATCAAGGACATTTCAGACAGATCCTTTTGCCCTTGATGGGGATGAAACTCAGTACTTCCAGCCCCTTTCTCTCCTGGGTCCCATGTATTTCAGGTTGGCCCCCGACTTACTATGTAACTGGAGTTAATCTTGGAAGTCGAATCCTTCTTCCTCTATGCCCCAAGCAACAGGGTTTTAGATGTGAGAAGCCACACCCTGCTTATATAGCCCCTAGGAGTTCATGCTTGCTGAGTGGATAGTAGGCCATCTAGCTGCATCCTCAGCCCAGGCAAATCACTGAGATGATGCTGAGTTTCAGGCTCCAGTTTGGACCAGGGGCACGGCACACTCGAAGGGTCAGTGGGCATTCCTGGTGCCGGCTCTGCTCTGTGCCAGGCTGGCTGCCTCTGTTGCACTTCCTCCTCCAGAACCAAGGAGCACCTGCCTGGGGTCATTATTCTGGGCTTCTTCCTCATGATTCCCTGATATGTTAGCCTTGTAAACTAGTGCTCACTGTCACTGACAACAAGTGATAGGCGTGCCCTGGGAATGGAAGTGCCACCCTTCATACTGCTTTTGGTAAACTGCTGACAAATTTTCCAAGTCCTGTAATTGATGAAGATAAATTACTTTAATATCCTGTAATAGTAATAAAGTAATCCTGAACCTGATTCTCTGGCTTCTCATACAGACTCACTCCGTAGGTGATCCCACCATGCCCTGGGGCTAGACCTCGGTTGATGCCTGATTACCACCCAGGCACTGTCCATGCTGCTTCTAAAACTGGGAATTCTGTTTGAGGCTTGTCTGATGTAGTAACTCTTCCTGCTGGGGAGGTCTGGGGAGCGAGGACAGGACAGTAGCAGGAATTACAGATTTAACCAAGGCCTTTGGCTCCTTCATTCAACAATGAAACCTGGGTCTCTCTCTCTCTCTCTCTCTTTTTTATTCTATATATTTTTTATTTACATTTCAAATGATTTCCCCTTTTCTAGCCCCCCACTCCCTGAAAGTCCCATAAGCCCCCTTCCCTCCCTGTTTTCCCACCCAGTCCTTCCCACTTCCCTGTTCTGGTTTTGCCCTACACTGCTGCACTGAGTCTTTCCTGGGCCTCTCTTAGTCCTCAGCCTGAGCTTGGATCATCAGCTCAGCTGCCCAGCTGAACAGCACTGGGCTTTGACTTCAAGTTCGAGTCAGTGGTACAGCCAGTCTAGGCGCGATCCAGAGCGCTGCTTCTGGCTGGCTTAGGCTCCTGGAGCACCTGCGGGCCTTGTCTCTTTACCCCAGATGGATTTGGGGGCAGGTAAGGGGACACCTCCATAAGGAATTCTATCTATTGTTAGGTCAGACCTTTCTCTGAAGAAAACTCATTCTTTAAGAGTTGCAGGTGGGGGCTGGAGAGATGGCTCAGCAGTTAAGAGCACTGACTGCTCTTCGTGAGGTCCTGAGTTCAAATCCCAGCAACCACATGGCGGCTCACAACCGTATGTAATTCTGGGGTGTCTGAAGATAGCTACAGTGTACTTATATATAATAAATAAATAGGCCAGAGTGAGCGGGGAGGAGAGGGCTGGGGCGGGGCAGAGAGGGCTGGGGTGGGATGGAGGAAGAGTTGGAAGTGCTTGAACTTAGTTGTTTTTGTTTTACTAGTGATGGAACTCAGGACCTTGTACATGCTTTTCCACCAAGCTATATACCAAGCCTGGGGGCGCGTGAGTGTGGAGCAGATGGTGGGTTCCCCTCTTTAGTGGATCTTAGCACAGGTTGTTAGTTAGTGAAATCTGTCCCTAGTTACCAAGAAGTTGTCAGGGGACATCTTTGAGACCAGGAAGGTACTTGGTGAAAGGGGTTCAGTTTAAAAATTAATTTTATTATTATTATTTATGATATAGTATTATTTTAGTGTATGTTTTGCCTATATGTATGTCTGTATGTGTGTCTGTGCACCACATGTATGCAGCCATATGTATGCAGCCAGAGGAGGCCAGAATGTCTGGAACTGAAGTTAGAAACAGTTGTGACCTGCCTTTTGGGTGCTGGGAGTAAAACCTGAGTCCCCTGGGAGAGTAGCCAGTGCTCATAACTGCTGAGCCATCTCTCTAACCCCCAGTTTTACCTTTATAACTTTTATTTATTACTTATTCTTATGTATGGTAGGCTTGAGGCTGTGCGTGTGGACTGTGGCATGTGTGCAGGTCGGAGGACAGCTTTGTGGCGTCAGTTCTTTGCTTCGTCCTGTATGTGGTCTCGGGGATTGGACTGAGGTCATCATGTCTGGCAACTGCTTTGCTCAGTGCGCAGTCTTCCTAGCCTGGGCTTAAGTTAAGTGTGAGGGAGGCCAGGCTAGTTGTTCTCTACATGGGGCCGCCCTGTTGCGTGCAGAGGCAGCCTGGCCTGCAGGGGCGAGAGGTAGCTGGGGGTGGGCCTTGGTTGCTGAGCCAGAACTGTGTCCTGTGGCTTCAGTCAATTCTCTGGGGACAGAATTTCTACAGTCTTGTTCTGTAGATGAAGCTGTTGGACCCGGTCCTGCCCTGTGGCTTAGGCTCTAGTCAGTCCAAAGCTCTCTTAAAAGGAAATTTTGGAGGCTGGTGAGATGGCTCACTGGATAAAGGCAACCTGAAGTCAGTCAGGAACTCAAATAGTGGAAGGAGAGAGCTAGTGCCAGCGAGCTGTCTCCTGACCTCCACCCTCAATGCTGTGGTAAGCATACAGCCCCTTAAACAAATAAGTAAATGATAAATGTGATTTTAAATGTTGAGAAAATCTGAGGGGGCGCACGTGCTTTGACTTGGAGAAAATATTTTCTCTCCCCTTTGGAGCCTTTCGGAACTCTACAAGGGTGTGGTTATCAGAAGGAAACTGGCTTCAGGGGCAGTGGGCCAGACCCCTGGTGGGTGGTCTCTTGTTTCCCTTCCTCAGGACCTTAGGACTCAGGTACGAGCACTCCCATGGGCACTCCGGTGGGTGTCTTCAGTAGGAGGCAGCAGCACAAGACAGTCAGGAGTCATGGGAACTTGTTTCTGTGTCTCTGGGTTTTCTAGTGACTGCGTTTGTTAGGCCGTGCTCAGTCAGGGATGAGAAGTGCAGATGGTGTTTTGTGTGTGTCAATAGAAGCTCTGGTAAGCTCCGCATTCATTTTGTCTCTTTTCTTTTCTTTGGGTCACCTGATCACCTCTGCAAGGTAGGCACGTTGATCTCTAAGGAGTGTCCCCGTCACCTCTCCACGCCCTTTAAGCTGGGAGGCTCATAAACCAAGGCAGTGCTCTAAGCTCATAGTCACCAGATTTCAGGAAGAACAGGCTTAGACTCCCTCTCCCTCAGTGAGGGCAGGTGGCCATGAGGACCACTGTGCTTCTCCTGGAGGGGAAATGATCTTGAAGACGCGCGAAGGAGTCAGTGCCCCCTCTAGAGACTAAGTCCGTGTACAGGACTAGACCTCCCTGGGCTGAGCAGGACAGTGACGAGCCAGACAGATGGGGATTTGACCAAGTGCTCAGTTACCCGTCCTCCACTTAAACCTAAGCTTTGTGTTAGCTCCGACATGGATTTAGAGCCACTGAAGGCCTTTGTCTGTTCTTCCTCCCACCGTGGCCACAGTGAAGAAGTCCCCATTTTCTGCCATTACTAGCGTCTTTACTTGGGGCACGAGGATGGGTGGGCAGCTGAGCCCAGTGGTACTGACCCAGCCTGAAAACTCCGGTTATGGCAATGAGAGGCTTCCTGCCAGTAGCTTAGATTCCTCCCATCTTCCCTCAGGTTACCGTCTGGACACATGGCAAACAGAGGTTATGACTGTTGTCTGCTGAGCTTTCCTCGGAGAGTGCTGTAACCTCCCCAGCCTTGGCTCCCTTCTCACCTCTGATCCCCCTTCTCCTTCACCTGTTTACTAAGTTAATCTCGTCCTAGTTTGAGTGGTCTGCTTCATACTAGGCTGCTCGGACATGGTCTCAGCCAATAGGAAGTCTTTATTAGCTAGCCAGCAGCCACACTGGTGTTTGGGCTTCCAGCACAGCACTGAGTCTTTCTCAGGAGAGCTTTTAAGCACAGAAAACATGTTCTGGGCAGACATGCTTCAGTTATCAGGAACAGTCCGTCAGAAGCAGAGCTTCAGTTATCCAGAAGCAGGAGCCAAAAGTAAGGGGAGCATATTTAGAGAAGTTCCCAGAACTGGGACTTTGATGGATTGATTAGGCCTTGCTTTAGTTTTGTCACGTGGTGCTGTCTCTGTGCTGTTTTACAGCCTGAATTGCATTTCCATCATG